>NC_135431.1:19513784-19591284 GCF_051991245.1 Festucalex cinctus | reverse complement strand
ATGAGTCATTTCACAGGTAGATCAGTGTGGAAAAGTTGCACAGGTGACTTGGGGTGGGGGCAAGGCCCCTGCATACACTCACTTCACTTGGATGTGAACTCTGGCCTTTGCAATTTCTAAGGCATATGCTTGTATATCGGAGGTGCCCTTGCATCCACATATCGAAGAAACCTGCTGAACCATGCCATTGTTCATCTCTTCACACAAAATCCAAAACCTGACAAATCTACTCAATGCAATTTTATGTGGCAAAAATTCAGTTGACATCTGACAACTATTAATGTAAACATTTGTATATTTACTCAATATTCACAGCCTATCCATTCAACCACAATTGCAGTTTTTTTTTTTTTTTTTAAACAAAGTTCAGACATAAAGGCATTGACCCAAACAACCTTTGGAGTTGAAATCGATTAAAAATGCCTATATGAATTACTGTATATTTGCCCATGCAGGTTATCATTAAGGACATCAATAAAATTGAGTTACATTAAACCTGGCAAAAATTGTTTTGCAGGAACTTCAGGGTTACACAAGTCATTGGTCACATGTTGCAGTGATTTATCATTAACTCTTTTACTGCCGCACGTTATCAAAACGTTAGCATTCACGTCATCCTTGAAAACATTCTATTTCATCAGATTTTGTCATGTTTCATTGTAATTGGAGAGAAGAGATAAAATGCTGCCATCTGGTGGCCATAGTTAAGTGAGTGTTTTTGATTCTACAACCCATTGACCAGACAGCGCTGCACTTAGATGTTGCACTGCCCATTAAAAACAAAAAACAAAAACAAAAACAAAAAAAACATAACTGATGTCATTTAAAGGGATACTTCACTTATTTAGTCCATTATAGCAATAAAAAGTTAATATTTTCTCTATAATTAATTTGATACTTTCATTATTTTTCACGTACAAATGGTACCTTTAAAAACTAATTTTTGCAACTTGCTGTCGACTGAAAATGACATCACAAGGGCTCAGATAACCAATCACAGCTCACCTCTTCTAGGTTTGGTCATGTGACATTCACAAACTGAGCTGTGATTGGTTACCTGAGCCCTTGAGATGTCATTTTCAGTCGACAGTAAGTTGCAAAATGTGTTTTTAAAGGTCCTAATTGTACGTGAAAAATAATGAAAATATCAAATTTATTATAGGCAAAATATTAATGTTAGACTGCCAAAAATGGCTAAATAAGTAAAGTATTCCTTTAACGTTTATGGCAGCATACATCATGATTTTATTAATCGTGATTAAACGTTTTTGGCGGTTAAAGTGTTAAGTGTAGAGGCATGATTTATAATTTAAGTCTAAAAACAATTCTAAGTAACACATCCTATAACCCAGAAAGTAAATATGGTTTAAAAAAAAAAAAGAAAAAAAAAAGATGACAATTCTGTCATTGTGTACTGTATGGACAAAAAAAAATTGAATTATCTCCATTAAACTCAAAGGCAGTTATCACAATCATAAATTTTGTCGCATGTGACTAGGATGTCCAAAGGCCGACTCTCAAGTCTCAACACCTTAAATGGTAAGCAAGACTTTTGTAGTTTATATAAATAAAATACATTAGAAAGTCACATAATGATTGCAAAAACAGTTCATCCGAATGTAGACCACTCGACACCAGTTGATGTATTGCAGAATAAGAAGTGCAGCAATCTGAGGGTATGCCACAGCATATTCAGTCTGTGAATTATCCATCCATCCATCCATCCATCCTTTTTCTTGTATTCCTACTAGGGCTGTCAAAGTTAAAGCGTTAACAGATTAATTCATCACGGAAAATTGTCGCATTCATCACGTATTAATCGCACTATTTTTTTTGGACTGCACTTGATCCTTGAACGTAACCGCGGATGGTTACATTGAAGGCTGCGCAGGTCAGTGATGAGGTCAATGCACGGCATTTCCTATGCCTGTTGTTCCAAAATGAGCGGGGTGACTCCAGTTGGTGTGCTCGGTGGGAAATTTCGCTTTAACAACAAAAAAAAAAAAAACACCCCGATGGGACTTTAGATAAAATAAAAGTAATTTGCGTTTAATTAATAATTGCTGAATTGCACCCAATTGATATGATGCTGTTACGTTTTGAGCAATACACGCATGCATGCAATTGCGTACATGCATTTAAAGGCTCTGTCTGCCAGTTTCACTCTGGAAAAGGCACTTTTTAAATACAGGATTTAAACAATCAAACTATTTCTCAATTTACAGATCAGGGCTTGTCTTCATTTCTGTTGGTGAGTTTGTCTGAAACCCGCACCCCCCCCAGCCTGTATTTTACCATTTTGTGTTCGTTCAGTAAACAGCGGGAAGTTTCTGTGGGAAGACAGTATTTACAACCCTCCAGGCAATCGAGCGGGTTGGGGGTCGCAAACGGGGCCGGACGAACGTGTCAGCTGCGTGACGTCACTCCCGCGGCAATTTGAAAGCACGCACGGATTATTATTATTTTTTTCACTCACTCACAGAAGCTTACGTGTGTGAATGAGTGAGTGAAGAAAAAAAAAAATCCGTGCGTGCTTTCAAATTTCCGCGGGAGTGACGTCATGCAGCCGACACGTTCGCCCGGCCCCGTTTGCGACACGCCACCCCCCGCTTTGCGATTGGCTGGAGGGTTGTAAACACTGTCTTTCCACAGAAACGTCCCGCTGTTTACAAAACAAACACAAAATGGCAAAATACAGGCTGGGGAGGTGGGGGTTTAGGACGAAATTACCACAAAAGATGAACAAAAACATAGATGTCTCGACCAAGAGAAAGTTAAAGTGTGTACATCCTGTATTTAAAAAGTGCATTTTCCTGAGTGAATCCGGCAGACAGCCCCTTTAATCAATGTTTGCAGATGACATTCAGATCATAAAATGCGTTGTCAAAATATTACGGTATTTTGTATTTATTTTATATTACGCCAATACGCATGTATTTAGCTGATTAATCGTGATTAATCAACTCAACTCAATTTATATAGAGCTTTCAAACAGCCTGAACTGTCACAAAGCGCTTTACAGAAAGACAAAAAAACAAACATAACATCACACACATTTGCTACAAGCTAAGTTTGCTTATAATCAAAATTAAAAAGTGTGATTCATCAGATGAAAAATTTTAATCGTTTGACAGCACTAATTCCTACATGCTTAATCATATATTTCTGTTCAACCTCTTGAATTTATCATGACTCGAGTCATGCGGGAGGTATGTTTGGGTATTGTCTCTTGTTTGGAGGTCACGCCAGGGTTAGGTTTGAGTTCATGACCGAGGTCGTGTCCATTTTGTACTGATGTAACCATCTAGTTTCAACTAGTTTTAGGCTATGTGATGTCGATCTTTAAACCTTTAGGTGATGTCGTTCTTTATTCTTTTACTTGATACAACCAATCAGATCGTTTGACTGCCTGTAGGAGCAGTCTGAGAATTGTGTGTGTTTCGCCGGATTATTGCTCACTGTTTTTCCGTGCTTCTCCGCTGCCCAAGTGGGCCTTGGCGTGTCGTGATTCTCGATGAATTCTCATTGTTTTTAGTTTAGTCAAGTTATGTGAATAAATAGTTCAAACCTTATTTGTGTCTGCGCCTTGGGATCCAACCCTCTCAGTACACAACAGAATTAAAGCTTACAGTCTGCACTAGTTGATTCCGTTTAAATCCAATGTGGTGGCATCCAGAAAATCATGAAAATTGTGTCACTGTCCAAATACTTTTGGGCCTAACTGTAAATGTATCAGCCTTTAAAGCTTTATCAGATGGGTTAATATAATGCTTGTAAAATGGACAGTAGCATTCTAATTTGTCAAGATAAATCAATCTTAATAAAACTCTACTGCTAAGTCCTCTCAATTTGTTTTTTGTGTCTTGCCGACACCTGGGAATGCAAGGAACAACTTGATTGCTTTGTAAGTCCAGACGTGCAGGAATTGACAATCAATCAAGTTGACTTTGAAAATATGCAAAATATTTTAATTCTTGATTTAATTATTATTATTATTTTTGGTAAGTAATGAAAATTCACCTGCAATTGGCTGGCAACCAGCTTGGAGTGTACCCCGCCTACCTGCCCGAAGCCGGCTGGGATAGGCTCCAGCACCCCCGCGACCCTTGTGAGGAATAGGCGGTTAAGAAAATGGATGGATGGATGAAAACTCATAGTTATGTTTTTTGGCCAGGGGTGAGTTGGGTTAAACATGAAGAAAAACAGAATACTATTGTTAATCATGTTCAACCTATTAGGGATGTAACGATATCCAAACATCACGATACGATATTATCACGATATGAAGGTCACAGTACGATAATTATCACGATATTGTGAGGGCGTTGGCGATATTTAAAAAAAGATCGCAATATTGTAAAAAAGAGAGCTCATAAAAAAAAAAGGGGGAAAAAAAAAGAGCACAATATTGTGCTTTTGTACATAACAGCAATGCATATTAACCACCTACCAATCTCCAATAACAATATTGAGGCACTTGGTAATGCAAGCACACATTGATCGCTTCACAAGAAAATTAGGTGACACTTCATCTGACAATTAGCATAGATTTTAAACATAGAAGGTCAAAACATCCCTAATGAAAATTAAATTACACTAATAAACTAGCCTCTAGAGGGTGCTAGAACTGCACAAATGGAAATCAACCTGACTTTTTTAACAGAAGTGTGCCTTTCAAATATTGTGAACATGACGATGACAATATTGTGGTAGTTTTAATATCACAATATCACAATATTGCCCTTATCGTTACATCCCTAATACTGAACCGCCAGTAGTCGAATGTAAAGCACCGTAAGGGCCTTGTAAGGTGGAAAAGCGCTATATAAATGAGGTACCATTTATTGTTCAAATTTATCAACGTTGTTTTTAGCTGCAACATGTAAAAAAAAAAAAAAAAAGCTGGGGAGGTGGCAAAAAAAAACGTTGCAGAGTAATTTTGGGAATGCTGATCAAATGCCTGTGGATGTTTCCCACAGGTGAAGGGACTAATTGGGAACAGGTGGGTGCCATGATTTGGTATAATAGGAGTTTCCCTGAATTGCTCAGTCGTTCACAAGCAAAGATGTAGCGAGGTTCAACTCTTTGTGAACAATTGCATAAGAAAATTGTCACACAGTTCTTTTTAAGGACAATAGGCGTTCTTCCACCGCTGGAACTTTTGGAGAACTTTTCAGTTTACCTTGGTAAAATTCAGTTCTCACGTTTTTCCACCAACAACAATTACCAGGGTAATTAAATTGCCCAGGGGGCATCCAAGTACTATATCAGCAGCAGGGTCTTGCTGAGCCAAGCAGGAACTTTGAGGGGGGCGGGCTGCAATGGCCACGGCTGATTGGTCAAATTTGGAGGCGTCGTTTATATATCGGCTGGGCTCAATCAAACTAATTCGAGTTAATTACCGAGAACTCAAAGACGCCGTGGAAACACAATTTGAAATTCCCTGTTGAACTTTTACAACCAAGAACTCTCTTTACCCAGAACTCAAAGTTCCTGGTCTTGTTGGTGGAAAAACAGCTAATGTTCCTCAACATATAATTTCAAGGAACTTCGGGATTTCATAATTGAAATATCACCAAAAGGTTCACTCTGAAGATATCACTGCAAGTGGCAATACCGAAAACCAACATCGAAGGCCCTTGACCCCCAATCCTTCAGGCGGCACTGCATCAAAACCCAACATCACTGTGTAAAGGACACCAACACATGGACTCAAGAACATTTCTGAAAACCAATGTCAGTTAACACAGTTCCTCACTATACTGCAAGTTAAAACTCTACCATGCAAAGCAAAAGCCATTCATCAACACCCAGAAACGCCACCGGCTTGTCTGGACCCGAGCTCGTCTAAGACGGACTGATGCAAAGTGGAAAAGAGTTATGTGGTCTAACGAGTCCACATTTCAAATTGTTTTTGGAAATTTTGGATGTCGTGTCCTCCGGGACAAAGAGGAAAAGAACCATCCGGACTGTTATGGACGCAAAATTCAAAAGCCAGCATCTGTGATGTTATGGGGCTGCGTTGGTGCCAATGGCATGGGTAACTTACACATCTGTGAAGGCCCCATAAAGGTTTTAGAGAAACAAATGCTGCCAATGCCATCCAAGAAATGTCTTTTTCATGGATGCCCCGGCTTATTTCAACAAGACGATACCAAAAGCACATGCATGTGACAAAAGAGTGTGGGTAACCTGTGGGACACCTGTTGCCGATTGACAATGTGAGGCACATTATGAAGCATAAAATATGACAATGGAGACCCCCGGACTGCTCCAGCTGTACATCAAGCAAGAAGGGGAAAAAAAAATCCACCTACAACGCCTCAACAATTAGTGTCCTCAGGTCCCAAACATTTATTGAATGTTGTTAACTCTTTGACCGCCAAAAACATTTCATAACGATGAGTAAAATCACGATGTATGCCGCTATAAATGTTAAATGACGTCAACTAAGTTTTTTTTTTTTTCAATAAATGGGAAGTGCAACAGCTAAATCAGTGGTGTCCAAACTACGGCCCGGGGGCCAATTGCGGCCCGCCGTCCATTTTTCAGTGGCCTGCGACATAGGCTAAAAATGGCATTTAACTCAGTTCAAATAAAATAAACAAAACAAAAATGTTAGGAGATGGTCAAAGTAAGAAGGGAGGGTATCGAAAAACAGGTGCCATTAAAGGTTATTTTAGTTAACTAAAACTAATGAAAAAACAAACTAAAATTCAGAAAACAATATTGTTAACGAAATAAAATAAAAATTAAAATGTTTTTTTTTTTTTAGAAAAACGAAGACTAACTGAAACTACATTTTATGTTTACAAAACTAACTAAAAGTAACTATAATTGTTAATGATACTAACACTAATACTGAAACTAACTAAACTAAGCATTTTTTAAAGAACTAAACTAATAAAAACTAACAGAACCACCCTGAAAACTAAAAAACTAACTAAAATGAAAAATTCCCTACTGCCATATTACAAATAAATTGGTTTATATATGCAAAAGCACAAATACATTATTTGTACAACTTTTAGGACTAAACACAATTTCTCTTCATAACATTATGTGGCCCTCGCGTCCTTCTGATTTTCTGTATGTGGCCCTCAAATGAACAAGTTTGGACACCCCTGTTCTAAGTGCAGCGCTGCCTGGTCAATGGGTTGTGGAATCAAAAACAGCCACTAACAATGGCCAGCAAATGGCAGCATTGTAGCTTTTTTCAATAGTAGGGGTGGGACAAAAAAAAAACGATTCGACCGAACCATCGTTCGTCAAGGGGAGCTAAACGACCGTATCGGTAGCAGAGTCGTCAACCGATACAAAACCCACTGGGAATCCTTAGATACATTGCTTGTAAAGCTGTGGACCGGATATCGCGTGGCTGTGAATCGGTTGCGAGTGAGGCTTTATGGTTTTCATAACAATAGCAAGAGTTTTGCGCCGTGCTCTACTTGTTTTGTTTACATTTCAGTAGCATCACTATTCAAGCTACTTCCGTGTTTACAGAGAGCTAGCAAAGTAGCGCTCAGAGACGCTTCATTCCCTGGATGTTGTAAACATAATGCAAAGACGTCACGTACCTTTTTGGGGGGGCTGCCCACCGTCAACGCTGGACTCGCGACACGTCACGGGATAGTGTGCGTGCGCGCGCCACAACGAGTGGCAACATGCAACTGAAGACGGTAGCAGAAGCCCGTGCCTTACATCTCGGTATTTCCCATGGCTATCGAGTCCTCTCGGTGCACTTGTATGTCCCGGCGTCGGTACTGTGCACGAGCCAGTAACTCCCGTGACGATCCAATGCATGGATTCAAACTACACAGGTATGTCCCACAACCAACACACCAGCTAAGCTAAAAGCACACTGCAAGTAGGAATGCCCCTAAGTTTGTGGCTCCCTGTCAATGTACACAACTAGCATGAGTAGCAAATAGGAGAACTGAGACGTGCCCGCAATTACGTCATCAAACTCAAAATGAACGGCAGCAGAAAAAAAAACAAAAAACACACAAGCATGAACGGTTGTGATTCTGTGGTCATCATCGTGTCTCAGATGAAAAAAAAAAGGAAAAAAAAAGACGTCATACATTAAACAAAAATGCATGTGATGGCAAAAGAAACACAAAAATTGTTGATAAAAATGGAAAGGCACTTTTGGCAATATTTTTGGATATATTAAGTGGTTAAAATGTGTTTGGTAGATTTATTGCTCTATAAGGTGTATTGAGATACATATCGAATCGGCCTCATGTCAGAGATTCCCACCCCTATTCAATAGGCTGCCAGTATGTGGAATTACAATGAAACATGACAGAATGTGACGGAATCGAATGAAAAGCATTTTTTTTTTTATAACGTGTGGCAGTAAAAGAGTTAAAATAAAAAGTGAGATAACGCAGTGGTAAATATGACCCTCTCCCAGATTTTTTGAAATGTGTTGCAGCCATAAAATTAATTAAGTTAATGATTTAAAAAAAACAAAGTTTAGCAGTTTAAACATTATTCAATTAAATATAAGCTGAACATGATTTGCAAATAATTGTATTCGGTTTTTAGTTATGTTTAACACAACGTCCAAACTTCATTGGTATTGGGTTTGTACAACTGCTAATACCTTACCTACATGGTTTGGTTTCGTGGCCATTTTAATTCCTGGGGGAAAAAAAAATCCAGTGTCTTTAGACAGTATCCTTTGTAGTTAATGAATTGTTCTCAAGTTATTTTAAAGACAGGCTGCTCCAAAGCAAACTTTGAGACCGACAGATGTTAGACCAACTAACTACTTCTTAAAAGTCAGAATGCATGCATATGAAAATCAGATGCTCAAACATTTGCATAATAAGGGTAATCACTCACACACGTACTTTTTTGACAGCACATTTACGTTTAAATTAAGAATCTGCTGATTCAATTCCTAAGCAAATACAAATAATGGGAATGACGTTACTTGGTGACAAGAAGAGGTTTGTTCAGGTTTTTGCAGGCATTTTTGAAGTGCCTATTTAATGAACTCATTCACTTGCCGCCATTTTCACTGAAGCAACCCCCGTCGCTCCTCGCTGTTTCACTGGATTTTGACTAATTTTGCAAGGCCCACAGAATATTATCTTCTATTGCTATAAAAAAAATGGAACCTACCAAAAGAAAGATCAGAGTCAGAAAAAAGGTATACTTCTGTTTCCGTTTTTCAGCAATTAGCATTAGAATATAGCTAAGTTTCATTATTATTAACAAATCTGTTTAAAACAGATGGGAAAAGAGCTTTTTGCAACATGGTTGATCTCTTATACTCTGCTGCCATCTGCTGGCATTGCTTCAAGCATTTTCCTCAGTTCAGAGGCTGCATCAAAGCCTTCTGTATGCTCAATCATAAAAAACATTAAAAAAAACAAAACAAAAACAAAAACGTATAAATATGTCTTTGGGAGCAAATGAGTTAAGTGCCCCCATCTTTTTCAAAATTGCTGATGATCTGAAAATCACAGAAAGACCATCATAACTGAAGTGCCAAAATGTTTTGAGTGCCTGGGATTGGGGGAAAAGTGCTGGCATTATTTTTTTTCCTCTATCTTTCTCTCTGTCCCCCACACAAATTAACTAATCTACAAGTTTAACTCGACCTGATCTTATACAGGCATCATCTTTAAATAGTTATTATATTCTGATAATATTGTTGTGATTTGGTCTTGTAAAACAAAAAAAAATTCAGTATTACAACTTCGTTTTTGTCAAACTACAACTTTATCTATGTAGTATATTTCTTTATAGTGCAGCCCTAATACTGCTTCATACATTCAGGATTAATGTAAAAGACAAAAAAAAAAAAACCACACAGAGTAAATGCAAATATTTTCTTAAGAAAAAACAAGATCCATTTAAAAAAAAAAACACATTTCCCGAAAACCTCACTTTAACTCTTGAGATAAAAATGGAGAGCTGACTTGACACATATTGCAAAAATGTACATTTAACATCCATGTATTTGTATACATGGATCTAAAATGTACATGTTTGTGCCAGAACCGTGTCTATGTGTCTGTATGCATGTATGTCAAGCTGATTTCCTGAGAATTAAGAGCATCCAACTTGTTGTGGGGGAATATTAACTATATGAGTCTAAGTCTAAAAAAGCAAAGGTTTTTCCTAAGCAATAAGATGCCTTCGGTATCCTTGTTGGGGGGTGTAGATGAGGGGTGGGGTGGGGGCATTTAACACAAAATCACTGATACAGTAATCATGCTCACACTATATACATTTTGCCAAACAAATACAAAGTCATCATCCAAAAAGTGAACTGTATTGCTGGTTAGAGCGAGAAAATATGTCTCTGCCAGCAAAAACCTTTCCATTGAGAGCTCCAGAAGGCAAAAAAAGGAATGTTGTCAGTTTAGAGCCTGTACACAAATACGGGACATTTTTTGCATAAACATTTTACAGTCTAATTGCACGACAACTTCCGCATGTATAAAATCTGTATTCTCGTTTTTCATGAATTATGTTTAATATTCAGAGATTTTTTTTTTTCCTGAGTTTTGAATAGCTGTAGATGAAAAGGGTCACTTACAGCAAAAAAGCACATGGAAAAGTCAGAGAGAGGTAGAGAAGACTGATGAAGTTGCTGAAAGGAGGGGAATGCGCCAAAAAGGCAAACAGCTGTCGACAGAGCGCAAAAATAGAAAGTATTGTTGTTTTTGTCCGCTGAGGTTCTTCTTTGGGTTACGGGTGACACGTGAAAACATGAACCTACCCCACTCTCAAAGCTGCTGCTAGGGCCATAGCACCAATGTAAGGATTTAGTGAGAAGCTCCCACATTCGGTAAGAGAATACTTTGTGAACAGTATTTCTGCTATTAAGACAACTATAGTGTCAACTGTTCACACAAAAAAATCTTGAAAAACATAAATACATACAAATATTGTTTTTTAGTGAACACTGGCAGAAGCTGGGTATCTCAACATCCCTAAGAGAGGGTTTGTCAAAGGAGTATAATTAAATAAGAACAACATTAAACATTAAAAAACAAAATTATTCGTTAGTACAGTCCTTGTGTGGCTGCTCATCAGTTGTACATTTGTCTGTCATTTCCTGGCAGAAGTCAACTGTGACTGTCTGATTACCGTATTTTTCTCGGGTCAACCCTGAATCTGGGTACAAGCTAATGTATTGACCGTCCCTATCTTTGTCTTCCCCGTTTCCGACTGAGATGGTCTCCAAAGGGCCGGGAGAACCAGGAATGTTTGTTTCGGTTGTGGCAGAGACCAAACAGGCAGCGAGATTGATGCTGGTGGTGTTGGGTCTGGAAGCAGGCTTGGGATCGTAGGCAGAATGATTGCTAGCGGTTCGTAACACTGGGCAGTAGTGGTGCAAGGACTGAACCTGTTCAGGGCTCAGCTGGACATCCCTGCACACCTCCTGGGACAGGCAGGAGAAGTTCTCCCATAGCTCTCCCATGCAAGCCTTCAGTTGGTTCCTCTCCGTAAGCAGCTTCTCCTTTTCGCACACCTGTATTTGCACAAATGCAGACACATACTTGACTTGAACTTCTGTTCACAACAATTGATAGAAAAGCCATACGCTACACTTGTTTTTCCTGTAATATAAATGTCCATTCATTTTATATACTCATCCATCATTGTGGCTGGACATTCTCCCAGGTGATGAAGTGTATATGTTTGACTAAACACCAATCAATCACACCCCTGAATGTATATATATATATATATATATATATATATATATATATATATATACATATATATAATGATATATTAGGCCTGGGAAGGTTTTTGCAAACCGTTAAAGCAGATTGGTTCAACAGTTTCGGTTCGGCTCGTCCGTGTTCCGTTCGGTCGCTTTCACACAACTTTTTTTGTTTTTTTTGTTTGTTTGTTTGTACCCCTTCCTGAGCGCTAATCCAATATGGTGCCGTCCATGGTGGTTACGGAGCGCGTTCATGGTTACGGGGCGTGTCATGGCCATGCGTCATATCCTTCCAGCGACGCTGTAGACAATCATATTGCAGCGGGGCGGGTACAGCCTCGGAACAGCTACTAGCTAGCATGCTACATCACACCAAAAGCCGGGGGGTAGCGTTTCAGCGGCGCGTTTGCAATTTTGGAAATGGACTTCGGAAGGAAATGCGTGGGGTGGCGTGGAAAGTGCTGGTAAGTCTATTTACTTGTTGTTGAACTGTACCGAGGTGTGTTGACTCGCTAAAGTGCTCTTCAGAGCACTGTCGTTGTTCACCAAGGGACATCGCGATGATATAAGATGTTCGCATAGCACGACAACTAGTAGGCATAATGACCACAAAGGCGTAAATCCCCTCAAAAGAAAGGTGGAACGTCTGCAACTAAAGCGCATCTTGTCCGTTTCATTTGAAATCCAGTGTGGTGGTGCTTATAGAACGTGAATGAAGAGATGAGGTGCATGTGCATACTTCGAGAATCGGCTGAGCTCATTCACACATCATGTAGACAGTAGTATACACATTTTATTCTATCCATATTCCATATGACTTATGACACATCTCTGTCTTATGTTCATTCATGAGATAAAACTTATTTAATACATTCATCTTACAGTTTTAATAGTATAATTATAATTTGATCTGAGAATAATTCAAAGATCAGTGTTTGTGCGAGTGTTTTAATACTACAACTACTACTACTACTACTACTATGTAGCGATAATTGGGTCGTCTTTTGGACGAATTAATAATCTGGACGTTACAGAGGTAAATTGTATTTACCTCGATAACCTCTGGGGCACCACGTTGTTTTTGCTTTGGGTTAACAGGAGCAAACAACGACCAAAATCCTTTCATCAGTCATTGATAATCTAAAGTCGCCACACTCGATATTCAGTGGTTCGTTGTACTAACAAAAGAATAATAATCCACTCGGAAACACAGATGACTTAGGCGAAATAAAGTTCATAAACATGCATTTATTCACGATTGCTATACTACAGAATCAAAACACTGCCTATCTAACTATTCTACCGTCAGAAGAAAAGGAATCAAAATAAAGTGAATGAAAATAAGGAAGGAATGCGAATGAATGAGGAAATAAGGAAAAGAGAAATTTGACCTGCCAGATCTGTGAGATGTTTCAAACGTAAGTTGCACGCAGTGGTACCAATTTGGGAATCAAATGCAGACTTACGAGTATCGTTTGCGTCGAACGAGCAGAAAGGTCTTCAAAAAAGGGGGAAAAGTAGTCAATGTTCGTTCCAAAAAGGCAAGAAAATAAAATAAAAATAAAAAGTTTATTCCACAGGTGAGCACGGGAAAGCCGCTCGCGGGCCTGGCGTAGTTGCGCGGCTCGTGCCTTGATTGGTCGGCGATCCGGCGAGGTTGATTCTCGCCAAGGTTGGTTTGCTGGGCAGCTGTCCGAGTTCAGGTGTTGCAGCTCGGTCAGTACGCGCCTGCGTACGGGGAAGGCCAGCCGTTGGAGGTGCGTTGGCACTGCGGCGGAGCGCCACCGAATAGCATGTGAGGTGCGCGGCTTAGGTGCACAACCTTGAGTCCGGCGGTGCGTTGCAAGTGTACCCGGGACCGCGAAGGTCGGGCGGGCAAGCACCGATAGTAGAACAAAAAAAAAAAAAAAAAAAAAAAGCAAGAGTCTTTAGTCAGCGTTGCAGTTTGCACCTGCTTTGACGTGGCGTGGAGCGAGGATCCGCTCTCGTTAACGGATCCTGCCAGAAAAGAAAAAGGCCACGTGGTTGGCAAGTTTCTTGGAACAAAGAGTTCGAGCAGGCTGGGCCACTTGCAGGTCGTGCAACAGAGTTTTGGAAGAGGCGGGAGAGCAGGAAGAGGAGCAAGAGGGTGAGCAGAGGGCTGCTCATCCTTTTAAAGTCTCTGGGTGGGGCTTCAGCAGGTGATGGCACACCCTTCTGTTCGCTCGGGCAGACTTTAAGAGGAAAATTATTAAAGAGATTAATAATTTGGCATTAAATTTGGTCAGTCTGGCAAATCAGTTTTCCCACACAACCCGTTTAACACACATCGTAATTAATGCATCATAAACTAACTTGTGAGGTAACTTCTACCTGTCTAATCTGACTGAACTGAGAGATATTGATTATCTTTCATTCTTTATGGAGTACAAATGAAATAGGATGTTCATACACACAAAGATATAACATGAATCATTCGTAGTTCAGTTGTCTGTCAAGAATTATCATGGTATAAATGTGTAAAATGCGGTTACTTATGTAAATTGTCACTAAGGATAGTTCCAAGTTTCACCACTTGGAGGTGTTGTTGCTCCATCTAGACGTTCCAGGAGGGGCGAGACGCCAGAACATCCTTTTGTGATTGATAAGAAGTCATGAACATTCCTTTGATCGGTCATTTGTGTATTCCAAACCATTGGAGCCATTTGTTCGGGCTCCGAGAAGACTGCTTGAATACACTCCTTCGGCAGACGCATAAATTCCTTTGTCACCTGGTCAGCGGCTTCAAAAGAGTTTTGTTGGTGGCTGGGTGACCACCTGTGGAGCTGACCAGGCTTGGATCCTGTCTGGGCAGTGGAATATTCATGCACTGCAGAGAATTTGCTTTAGGAGAAGCAAACTAAAAAAAAAAATTAGAGGGTAGAGTGGAACTTAGGCAATAGTTGTTACAGACCCCCCTTCGTCAAGCGGGATGAATCTTCAGGATGTCCAGGTTGACGGGTCCAGATGATGCGTGGCCAGGGTCCAGGCCACGGTCAGACGGCCGGAGTCCCACTCACGCTCTGCTGCAACACTCAAGACATACCACTGGTGCAACTTTTCTCTAACCTCTGCCTGGTTATGTGTATGCAGGGTATGTCTGTGTGTTTTCAAGGTGTCTCTATGTGTGTTCAGTTAACAGTGTGTGTCTAACTTGGTGCTGTGTCAGCTGACTGAGGGACTCGGGTCCCAAAACAGGCGCGGGCCTGGGAAAGACGCAAGACGCGAAATTCCAAACAAAAGAAAAGAAAGAAAACTTTCCTAAGGCTATAAGGCTAGTATCATATTATGAGTAACTAGGGAAAACGAACAGCAAATTAAAGAAGAGAGAGAGAACGAAGAAGAGGCTTTCGCCTTCTAAAACTCAAAAACCCGGGACTATACTCAGGCCATAGCTCTCTTATAAAGATGGGGAGGTTGTCTCAGGCACCTGCGTGTCGGTGCAAATCTCCACCCCTGGGGGTGTTCGTCAAAAAAAAAAAGTCTTAGGTCGGTTAGCGCGACACTATCGTTGCTAGGTACTTAGCTATCGCATCTTCCTATAGCGTAATTAAACACCCAAAAAGTCGTGCGCTATCCAAGAATAACTGAAGGGAAAAGGGAAAAAAATGGAGGAGGGGAGAAAAAGAAATGAAAGGAGAAAAAAAAAAATCAGAGTATCCTCGGCAGTCGCGCTAGACTAACCCCGGGTTTTCACCGGTTGCGGTTGCGGTGCGGTTGCGGTGCGGTCCGGCGACGCAAGCAATTAGATTCCATTCATTCGAATGGTGCAGTTTACACCGCTTGCGGCTGCGTTGCGTGTCGACTGCGGAAGGCCTGCGGCGTGCCGCAAGCCTTCCGCAAGGATAGACCTATTTTCTATTTTTGCCGGACGCCGCAGCGGTAGGCCTCCGGCAAATGGCAAGCTAGCACAAAACACATCGAGCGGGACAGGAAGACCGAGGCAGTTTCAAAATAAATTTCCGGTTACCTTTCAGAATAAAACACTCGCCAGCTCCTATTTCGCAAGCTTTTCAGCAAAACGTGACGTGGGCGTCGCCGGGCCATGTGCTCATTCACGGTTTAGACACCAGCGAACATGGACGAGGAGAGGTTTATATTGGAGGTGGAAAACCACAAAATAATATATGACACGGCACATCCTTTTTATAAGGACTGTAATGTATTGTGAGTTTGATGTTCGCGATTGCTTGTTGTGCCCATCTCGCTTGCCGTACTGAGCGGCAGCCGGACGGGGAAGACAGAAATAAAGAGTGGACCCGCACTGACCCGACTCTCGCTATTAATATACTTTACAAGGACAACCAAAAAAAGGATGCTGCATGGAATCTCATAGCAGAAGAAGAAGAAAAGGTTAAATCAAAAGAAGTCCACCTCTCGTTGTGAAATGCCACATGATCGCGCGCGCGCGGTCCCGCGAGACACGTTGGGAAGTGGGCGGCGACGGAGCTGCCGGACCGCAGCTGTGCGGAGCCGGTGTGGATTGACAAAAAAATTGACCCGTCCGGAGCACGCAGTCAAGACGCACCGCACCGCAACCGCACCGCAACCGCATCCGGTGAAAACCCGGGGTAAGGGAAGGAAGGCAAAGGGGCTTAGTTAGATTAGCTAGACTCACTAACGCTTTAAAAAGAGTACTCTGACCTGCTTTTGAAGGCCTTAAGTACGGGGGAGCTTTTATAGCTAGCAAAAACTGATTTCACGCAGCGTACCATTCATAAGTATTATAACACCTTGAGTGTACATAATCTTTTGAATCCAAGTTGCAAATCGTTTTATAGTTGTCTAGTCTAGTTCTGCATAATGCTATCGGTGTTACAGCTAGGACCGTATCCTTAAGTGTTGCACCAAGCGTCTGCAAATAAGTAGAAAAACACACTATGCTAACTTCTTGCAGTCATTCGTAAGCAATCCTGGTTATTCAATCAAGGCAATTTCCGCTGCAAGTCCGGGTTCAACCGTTTCTGGTCAGCTCACCACAGCGGTCATGCCCAACATCAGGGTCGTCATCATATCACACCATCCTCTAGCAACCAACAAAGACAAGCGGATCAGCGTCGCTCAGTATGGTATCACTTAGGGGTTCGGTAGGTGCAGCGGGGTGTTGACCCCCCTTTTGCACGTCTAATACTTCCAGACATCGTAGTCAGCTAGGTCGGTCGACGGAGTTTGGCGCGTCTGTCAAGGGTGTCGGTTGGGTCGCTGACTCGGAGTCAGCTGGTGACCCCCCTTTGTCAGTTTCGCGCGTATGTTGGTCCTGAGATTCGCTCGATCGCGTTCCCAGACGTTCAAAACCGCAGTGACTTTTGATCTGATTTCGGTGGACCCACCTCAGTTGGTCCCCCTGACGTCCTTTATTCATCCTAATTTGATAGGCGACGGGTGACAGTTTGTCGACGATTTCGTATGGTCCTAACCACCGGGGAAGAAATTTCCGGGCGATGCCCCTCTGGGCACGCGGAGTATTAGCATTTGGTTGCGCGAACAAGTAGTACCATACTCGATCACCTATTTCGAACTCGGTTCGTGAGGCTTTCCTATCGTAGTAGGTTTTCTGACCTTCTGCACTTTGCTTAAGCCGTTGTTGAGCGAATGCAAACGTGGCCCGGAGGTGGGCTTGCAAGTCCTCCACGTACTGGGAGGCCGTGTATGCCGTGGTTAGGTTTGTTTCTCCTGGCTGGTACATCAGGTGCAGGGTGAGCGTCATTCGCCGTCCGGTCATCATTTCAAAGGGCACCCCTGTGGATTCGTGAGGGGTGGCTCGAATCGCCATGAGGATCAGTGGGAGTCGGGTGTCCCAGTCCCGATGGTTGGAAACAACAAACTTTTTCAGCAAATTTACCACGGTGCGATTAGTCCGCTCCACCTGTCCTGATGACTGCGGGTGATGGCTAATGTGCAACTGGGCCTTGATTCCGAGCATTTGCCAAAGTTGTTGCATTACCTCGGCTGTGAAGTGGGTTCCCCTGTCTGAGTTAACCCGTGAGGGCAACCCGAAACGGGAGAACACGTGGTTCATCAGCAGGCATGCAGTGGTGTGTGCGGTGTCGTTTGGAGCAGGCAGGCATTCTACCCACTTGGTGAACGCGCAGACTACTGTAAGAAAGTATTTGTTCCCTCTCAGAGATCTGACCAGTGGTCCCACCCAATCAATTTGGAGATCAGACCATGGGAAGTTGACTCCTTTCTGTTGGAGTGGTGCTCGGTGACTCGGGTTTGCTGGCTGAAATTGGCAGCAAACCAGGCATCCTTTGATGTAGGTTGCTACATCATTATGCATGCGCGGCCAGTATGCCACCTGTTGTAGTGCGGTGACCGTGGCCTTGAATCCGCGGTGGCCTGCATAAGGCGCGTCACGGGGGTATGTTAGCAAGACCCCCCTTTGGCTCCGTGGAACCACCAACCGCAAGGCAGGCGGAGACGCGGAGTCATAAACCAGAAGGCCTTTAACGAGACGCAGCCTTTGCAGCACGGAGAGCAAGTCTTTGAGGTCGCTGTCGTGACTCAACGCGTCAGGCGACACGGGGTTGGCGACAGGATCAGAAAGGTGCTGAATTATTTTGAAAAGCGCGGGGTCGCCGGCTTGTTGGGCGACCAAGTCGGAGGTTCGGACGGGCGGTACGCACGCCACGGGCCCCGTAGGGGTTTGTGTGGGGGCGTCGCGGGACTCAGCGGCGGACGCAGGGCGGCGGCGCGTGAGAACCTGGACCTCCAGGGTGGGCTGGGTGGGCTGGGTGGGCAGCCAAGCTGTATCAAATGTCCAAGGAGTCCCGTTGAGGGCCCCTTGTTTGGCTAACGTGTCCGTTAGGTCGTTAAAATGTTTGTCAGGTCCTGGGGTTTTGATGTCAAGAAGGCCTTGAATACGGCTGGATTGTGGTTCAATCCCGTTCGGCCCGACCAAGATCCCCACGTAGTTGACCTTCGAGCGACACCACTGACCTTTCAGGAGGGACAGTTTGGCGCCTGCAGAAGACAGCTGTCCAAGAACGTGGTCGATTTCCATCAAGTGGTCATCCAAAGAGGAGCTCCTCATCATAATGTCATCGACATAAATGAGGTTGCCCCTGGCGGCGGCGTCAGGGCACGCCTTGTTGAGGAAGATGTTGAATTCGGCTTGCGAGTTGGCGTAGCCGAATGGACACCGGTTGAAAGTGTACTGTTTGTTGCCAAAGGTGAATGCCAACTTGTATTGATCCCTGGGGTCTACTGGGATCGTCCAGAACCCCGAAGCCACATCGATGGTGGTGAAGAATTTGGCATCTCGAACCTTGGGAAGTTCCTGTTCAAGTTGTGTCATGGGCCATCCCGAAAGAGGAACCTGTTGGTTCAGTTTGCGATAGTCAATGGTTGGTCTCCATGTGCCGTTTGGCTTCAAGACTGGCCACAATGGAGCCGAATAGGTGCTGTTACAGGGGCGAATGATGCCCTTTTTCAGCATGGCGTCGATAGTCTTCTGTACTGGTTCGTAAGAAGCTATCGGAATCTTGTACTGGCGCACGAAAGTTGGAGGAGCGCCGGGCTGAGTCGGGATGCGGACTACATGTAACCCGCAATCCAAGGAGTCCTTGGCAAAAGAGGGTGTGTATTTCATTAACACGGTGCGCAAACGTTCGCGGTCCTGTTCGGACCGGAGCGCGTCGGCGCGGTGCAGAACTTCTTGGAGGTGCGCCTCGAACTCTGGGTACGGTTGAAGGTCCCCATTTGGAGTCGTGGTTGGTTGAGGTGTCTCTGGGTTTCCAGAGGGAATGCTAGAGGGCGTTGGAGGCAACGCGCTCAAGGCATAAATCACCAGTTGTTGGTCTGTCCCCAGGTCCACCCGGACGATGTCTTCATCGTTGGTGGGACCGGCAGGGTTGACCGTAACAAGCTGAGACGGCCTGGTGAGTCTTCGGCCACCGGTGTCTTCAGTCAAGAACAAGTCAGATGGGATGTGTCCAACCACAGGCACCGTTAGAGTGAAGTCGTGGAAGTCGGAACGGATGAGCAGGCCCAGACGGGTCGCTTTTGGTATGCGAACGTCGTACGAAAGGGGGTTGTGAACCAAGATCAGAGTGGTGAGGGAGGCGTCCACGATGGGCGTGGCCTCCAATAGTAACGACAGGTTCATGAATTCCGATGAAGGTTGAAAGAAAGCGGAGCTAGCATTCAAGACCTGGTTAGCTCGCGCCACCAAGCGAACTGGAATGTTGATCGTGGTCGCCGGAGCGATCACTTCATCCTCGTTTAAGACTTCGCAAGCATCTGGGATGGTCTGTCCGGACTTCATGTTTGGAAGGCTGGGAACACAAGCTAGAGGTTCCGAGTTGTTGAGGGACCAAAGCACGTTGTTGATGGCGTCCACATGGACGGCAAGACGAACAAGCAAATCTGCACCCACAAAAAGGGTGTGAGGCGCGTCCGGGACAACCAAGAAGTAGTGGGTCAGTGAGTGCTGCTTCCACTGAAAGTTTAAGGCGCACACGCCCACTGCAGTTATTGTAAGAGGAGGTTCCGTGTTCAACGGAAACCGGCAAGACTTGGAGACGAAAAGAATGTTCGGGTCGAGATCTCGCAAGTTGTCAGCGAATGCTGCAGAAATGGCTGATTTGTCAGCCCACAAGGCGAGGACAGCGTCAAGAACAGGTGCACCTTGCACGTGGACACCTCCGATGATGCGCGGAGCGTACCCTGCATCAGGTGGTGGTGGGTCAAGGTCACAAAGGAAGGTGTCATGGCTTCTCAGCCGGTCCTTTGTCGGGGACGCGAGGGGTCCTGCCTTGGACTGAGTGGTGTCCCAGCTCCCTGTGGGGGCGTCTGCTTCCCCGTGGGGTGGCTGCGCCCGAGTCACAATGCAGAGCTGAGCCTGGTCAGGGCCCGAAGGAAATGTCGGCAGGGCCTGCCGCACCTGGGCCCAAATCTGGAGCCTCTGGTAGTCTATGATGGGTTGGAAGCGGAACAACAGGTCTTGGCCAATAAGAAGGGGGACTGACTCAATGGGTCCCACATAGACTGGATGGATGAATTCCATGGGGCCAATAGACCAGTGTACCATCGCGACAGATTCCAGCTTTGTGTTAGTAGGTGAGAAGGCGCTAACGGTGAGTGGGCACCGCCGTAGGCGGAGCGGTCGACTGTTAGCTTGTGACGCGGCGCGGAGTTGTTCGAACACCGTGTTGGACATCACCGTGATGTCTGCGGCGGGATCTACAAGGGCTTCGTAGGTTAGAGCTCGCTCCAGGGTGACGCTCAGATAGAATTTACGAGCTATCCCCCTGGTGGTGAGATCACCTAAAAGCTGTTGGAACGGTCTCATGTCATCGGTTGATCGCGATACATGCGGGTCTGCTGTATTTGGATCAGCCTGCAGTACCAATATTGTTGAGTCAGAAGGCAGTTTAGTAGGTGTCTGAGTGTCGGCTACTGGAGGCCCCTCTGGTGACCTCTGCTGGTGGGTCACTTCAGTGGGCATCCGGCCGTCGGTTAGTCATAAAGGCGGGTCTTTTGACGAGTCTTTTGACAATTTCAGGAGTGCCTTCAATATGCCGTTGGCAACTGCGTGGTGGTCAGTCTCGGAGTCGGCTTGGCGGTTCCGGGACTCGCGGCAGGAATCGGTTGCTGGCGCGCGTTCGACTTTATCACGTTTTGGATGATAGCGCGAATCGGGCTTACCTTTAGCAACTTTGGAGCGCCGGCGGTCGTCAGCTTGCTTTTCTCCGTCCGCTTTCTCGTCACGCGAGTAGTCGGTTTTGGAGCGCGGTTTCCGGTTTCGCGGGGCGCGGGACTGTTTTGACTTTTTGGATTTAGTCTGGTCTTCTCTCGGAGCAAAGGAGCAAGCTCCCTCCAGCTCTGAAGGAGGACCCACGTCCACTTTATAAAGTCCTGCGTCGCCTGCCTTGGGGGCGGATAATTTTAGCTTTGCATAGCCCCTAGCTGCTAAGTCACGTAGCTGCGAGCTATTCAGTGTCTCAGGACACAAAGCCAGTCCCAAGTAGTGGTTAAGGTTTTGTTGGAGGTTTCGGACAAACAACGTTTTAAAACCAGGATCTTCCTCCATGTTGGGCTCGTTACGAGTCCCAAAATAGGCATCGCGAAGACGACTATAGAAAGCCTGAGGAGCCTCCTGCTTTCCCTGTTTGACGAACATGGCGACTTCCATGCCCGACAACCCAGGAGAACCGTCAAACTCCTGGTCCTGAGATTCGCTCGATCGCGTTCCCAGACGTTCAAAACCGCAGTGACTTTTGATCTGATTTCGGTGGACCCACCTCAGTTGGTCCCCCTGACGTCCTTTATTCATCCTAATTTGATAGGCGACGGGTGACAGTTTGTCGACGATTTCGTATGGTCCTAACCACCGGGGAAGAAATTTCCGGGCGATGCCCCTCTGGGCACGCGGAGTATTAGCATTTGGTTGCGCGAACAAGTAGTACCATACTCGATCACCTATTTCGAACTCGGTTCGTGAGGCTTTCCTATCGTAGTAGGTTTTCTGACCTTCTGCACTTTGCTTAAGCCGTTGTTGAGCGAATGCAAACGTGGCCCGGAGGTGGGCTTGCAAGTCCTCCACGTACTGGGAGGCCGTGTATGCCGTGGTTAGGTTTGTTTCTCCTGGCTGGTACATCAGGTGCAGGGTGAGCGTCATTCGCCGTCCGGTCATCATTTCAAAGGGCACCCCTGTGGATTCGTGAGGGGTGGCTCGAATCGCCATGAGGATCAGTGGGAGTCGGGTGTCCCAGTCCCGATGGTTGGAAACAACAAACTTTTTCAGCAAATTTACCACGGTGCGATTAGTCCGCTCCACCTGTCCTGATGACTGCGGGTGATGGCTAATGTGCAACTGGGCCTTGATTCCGAGCATTTGCCAAAGTTGTTGCATTACCTCGGCTGTGAAGTGGGTTCCCCTGTCTGAGTTAACCCGTGAGGGCAACCCGAAACGGGAGAACACGTGGTTCATCAGCAGGCATGCAGTGGTGTGTGCGGTGTCGTTTGGAGCAGGCAGGCATTCTACCCACTTGGTGAACGCGCAGACTACTGTAAGAAAGTATTTGTTCCCTCTCAGAGATCTGACCAGTGGTCCCACCCAATCAATTTGGAGATCAGACCATGGGAAGTTGACTCCTTTCTGTTGGAGTGGTGCTCGGTGACTCGGGTTTGCTGGCTGAAATTGGCAGCAAACCAGGCATCCTTTGATGTAGGTTGCTACATCATTATGCATGCGCGGCCAGTATGCCACCTGTTGTAGTGCGGTGACCGTGGCCTTGAATCCGCGGTGGCCTGCATAAGGCGCGTCACGGGGGTATGTTAGCAAGACCCCCCTTTGGCTCCGTGGAACCACCAACCGCAAGGCAGGCGGAGACGCGGAGTCATAAACCAGAAGGCCTTTAACGAGACGCAGCCTTTGCAGCACGGAGAGCAAGTCTTTGAGGTCGCTGTCGTCACTCAACGCGTCAGGCGACACGGGGTTGGCGACAGGATCAGAAAGGTGCTGAATTATTTTGAAAAGCGCGGGGTCGCCGGCTTGTTGGGCGACCAAGTCGGAGGTTCGGACGGGCGGTACGCACGCCACGGGCCCCGTAGGGGTTTGTGTGGGGGCGTCGCGAGACTCAGCGGCGGACGCAGGGCGGCGGCGCGTGAGAACCTGGACCTCCAGGGTGGGCTGGGTGGGCTGGGTGGGCAGCCAAGCTGTATCAAATGTCCAAGGAGTCCCGTTGAGGGCCCCTTGTTTGGCTAACGTGTCCGTTAGGTCGTTAAAATGTTTGTCAGGTCCTGGGGTTTTGATGTCAAGAAGGCCTTGAATACGGCTGGATTGTGGTTCAATCCCGTTCGGCCCGACCAAGATCCCCACGTAGTTGACCTTCGAGCGACACCACTGACCTTTCAGGAGGGACAGTTTGGCGCCTGCAGAAGACAGCTGTCCAAGAACGTGGTCGATTTCCATCAAGTGGTCATCCAAAGAGGAGCTCCTCATCATAATGTCATCGACATAAATGAGGTTGCCCCTGGCGGCGGCGTCAGGGCACGCCTTGTTGAGGAAGATGTTGAATTCGGCTTGCGAGTTGGCGTAGCCGAATGGACACCGGTTGAAAGTGTACTGTTTGTTGCCAAAGGTGAATGCCAACTTGTATTGATCCCTGGGGTCTACTGGGATCGTCCAGAACCCCGAAGCCACATCGATGGTGGTGAAGAATTTGGCATCTCGAACCTTGGGAAGTTCCTGTTCAAGTTGTGTCATGGGCCATCCCGAAAGAGGAACCTGTTGGTTCAGTTTGCGATAGTCAATGGTTGGTCTCCATGTGCCGTTTGGCTTCAAGACTGGCCACAATGGAGCCGAATAGGTGCTGTTACAGGGGCGAATGATGCCCTTTTTCAGCATGGCGTCGATAGTCTTCTGTACTGGTTCGTAAGAAGCTATCGGAATCTTGTACTGGCGCACGAAAGTTGGAGGAGCGCCGGGCTGAGTCGGGATGCGGACTACATGTAACCCGCAATCCAAGGAGTCCTTGGCAAAAGAGGGTGTGTATTTCATTAACACGGTGCGCAAACGTTCGCGGTCCTGTTCGGACCGGAGCGCGTCGGCGCGGTGCAGAACTTCTTGGAGGTGCGCCTCGAACTCTGGGTACGGTTGAAGGTCCCCATTTGGAGTCGTGGTTGGTTGAGGTGTCTCTGGGTTTCCAGAGGGAATGCTAGAGGGCGTTGGAGGCAACGCGCTCAAGGCATAAATCACCAGTTGTTGGTCTGTCCCCAGGTCCACCCGGACGATGTCTTCATCGTTGGTGGGACCGGCAGGGTTGACCGTAACAAGCTGAGACGGCCTGGTGAGTCTTCGGCCACCGGTGTCTTCAGTCAAGAACAAGTCAGATGGGATGTGTCCAACCACAGGCACCGTTAGAGTGAAGTCGTGGAAGTCGGAACGGATGAGCAGGCCCAGACGGGTCGCTTTTGGTATGCGAACGTCGTACGAAAGGGGGTTGTGAACCAAGATCAGAGTGGTGAGGGAGGCGTCCACGATGGGCGTGGCCTCCAATAGTAACGACAGGTTCATGAATTCCGATGAAGGTTGAAAGAAAGCGGAGCTAGCATTCAAGACCTGGTTAGCTCGCGCCACCAAGCGAACTGGAATGTTGATCGTGGTCGCCGGAGCGATCACTTCATCCTCGTTTAAGACTTCGCAAGCATCTGGGATGGTCTGTCCGGACTTCATGTTTGGAAGGCTGGGAACACAAGCTAGAGGTTCCGAGTTGTTGAGGGACCAAAGCACGTTGTTGATGGCGTCCACATGGACGGCAAGACGAACAAGCAAATCTGCACCCACAAAAAGGGTGTGAGGCGCGTCCGGGACAACCAAGAAGTAGTGGGTCAGTGAGTGCTGCTTCCACTGAAAGTTTAAGGCGCACACGCCCACTGCAGTTATTGTAAGAGGAGGTTCCGTGTTCAACGGAAACCGGCAAGACTTGGAGACGAAAAGAATGTTCGGGTCGAGATCTCGCAAGTTGTCAGCGAATGCTGCAGAAATGGCTGATTTGTCAGCCCACAAGGCGAGGACAGCGTCAAGAACAGGTGCACCTTGCACGTGGACACCTCCGATGATGCGCGGAGCGTACCCTGCATCAGGTGGTGGTGGGTCAAGGTCACAAAGGAAGGTGTCATGGCTTCTCAGCCGGTCCTTTGTCGGGGACGCGAGGGGTCCTGCCTTGGACTGAGTGGTGTCCCAGCTCCCTGTGGGGGCGTCTGCTTCCCCGTGGGGTGGCTGCGCCCGAGTCACAATGCAGAGCTGAGCCTGGTCAGGGCCCGAAGGAAATGTCGGCAGGGCCTGCCGCACCTGGGCCCAAATCTGGAGCCTCTGGTAGTCTATGATGGGTTGGAAGCGGAACAACAGGTCTTGGCCAATAAGAAGGGGGACTGACTCAATGGGTCCCACATAGACTGGATGGATGAATTCCATGGGGCCAATAGACCAGTGTACCATCGCGACAGATTCCAGCTTTGTGTTAGTAGGTGAGAAGGCGCTAACGGTGAGTGGGCACCGCCGTAGGCGGAGCGGTCGACTGTTAGCTTGTGACGCGGCGCGGAGTTGTTCGAACACCGTGTTGGACATCACCGTGATGTCTGCGGCGGGATCTACAAGGGCTTCGTAGGTTAGAGCTCGCTCCAGGGTGACGCTCAGATAGAATTTACGAGCTATCCCCCTGGTGGTGAGATCACCTAAAAGCTGTTGGAACGGTCTCATGTCATCGGTTGATCGCGATACATGCGGGTCTGCTGTATTTGGATCAGCCTGCAGTACCAATATTGTTGAGTCAGAAGGCAGTTTAGTAGGTGTCTGAGTGTCGGCTACTGGAGGCCCCTCTGGTGACCTCTGCTGGTGGGTCACTTCAGTGGGCATCCGGCCGTCGGTTAGTCATAAAGGCGGGTCTTTTGACGAGTCTTTTGACAATTTCAGGAGTGCCTTCAATATGCCGTTGGCAACTGCGTGGTGGTCAGTCTCGGAGTCGGCTTGGCGGTTCCGGGACTCGCGGCAGGAATCGGTTGCTGGCGCGCGTTCGACTTTATCACGTTTTGGATGATAGCGCGAATCGGGCTTACCTTTAGCAACTTTGGAGCGCCGGCGGTCGTCAGCTTGCTTTTCTCCGTCCGCTTTCTCGTCACGCGAGTAGTCGGTTTTGGAGCGCGGTTTCCGGTTTCGCGGGGCGCGGGACTGTTTTGACTTTTTGGATTTAGTCTGGTCTTCTCTCGGAGCAAAGGAGCAAGCTCCCTCCAGCTCTGAAGGAGGACCCACGTCCACTTTATAAAGTCCTGCGTCGCCTGCCTTGGGGGCGGATAATTTTAGCTTTGCATAGCCCCTAGCTGCTAAGTCACGTAGCTGCGAGCTATTCAGTGTCTCAGGACACAAAGCCAGTCCCAAGTAGTGGTTAAGGTTTTGTTGGAGGTTTCGGACAAACAACGTTTTAAAACCAGGATCTTCCTCCATGTTGGGCTCGTTACGAGTCCCAAAATAGGCATCGCGAAGACGACTATAGAAAGCCTGAGGAGCCTCCTGCTTTCCCTGTTTGACGAACATGGCGACTTCCATGCCCGACAACCCAGGAGAACCGTCAAACTCGCGTGAGATGGCTTGGTGCAGTGCCAAGGGGTCAGACAACACATCAGCGGGCTGCCGTTCCAGCAGTCTGTTGACTGCTCGGCTGGACGTCATTTTGATCAAGTACAACTTATCTTCCACGGTTGCCATTGGGAACCGCTGGAGATGATAGTTGATGTCTTTCAAGTACTCTGTTGTGTTGTGGGACCCCACTGGTTTCGGTTCGAATTTGGTTATATTTCGAGCCAGCTTGTCCAAATCTTTCCAGGCCACGCCCATTTGTCCCTCCAACGGGGGAGTTGACATGGGTCCACGTTGGAAACTGTCATCACCTGATGGCTCGAAAGCGTGTGGGGAGGCGGCCATTGGAGGTGCCAGGCCTAAAGCGGCGGTGGTCACTGGCGGCGTCCTCCAGGCGGTTCCGGACTCAGGTGGCAGTTTGAGCTGTGGTGCTGTGGCTCTGGGATCAGGAGGTCTGTGTGGGGGTGGAGCTCCCGGCCGGGAGGCTCCTCGGGAGACCTCATGCAACTGCTGCGCGCGTTGTAACTCATGTTTAATATGAGCTAACTCTGTCTCATATTCCTGCTGGCATTGTCGGAGGCGGGTAACCTCGGCTTCAGTCAATGCTAATTTGGTTCGCAGGTCATATGAGCGGCCCACTTCGGCATTACGTTCCTCCCTAAAGGTCTGTACCTGAACTTGGAGGCGCTTCACTTCATCGGTTGACTGAGCTAGCGACGAACTAACCCGAAAGTAATTAGCTTCTGCTAGCCGAAGTTGGTCTTTTGACGGTCGTTCAGTCAAGTCAGTCACCTCTACTTTTAGTTTGTGAATTTCATTTGCCGCGGATCTCAGCAGTTTTTCTTGCTCTCGATTTGTCTCTTCGGCGGACGCGAGAGCTTGGGTTAACTCACCAATCTTTTGATGGGAGTCGGGAGTGAAAGCAGACTCATCTGCATCACTGCCCAGATTTTCGGCTAGCGCCGCATCTGCGCGGGCTTCTGCCTCATCCAGCTGTGCTTTAACGTCGTCCAGCTGGGTCTCCATGACCTTCACTCGGTCGTGGGCGGCTTCAAGCTGTGCCGTGGCGTCACGGCTCTGCTGTCGTGCCATGTCAAGTTGGTGTTTCACTTGACAGTCCTCGGCATCGCTCAGCTTCAACTGCGCGGCAAGGTTCAAAGTCAGACATCCGAGCATTCGAATGAGTGACTTGTCCTTTGGGGCTTTCGTCTCAGCGTCACTCATGAGCAGTGCGAGGTTATCATTTAGCGTATTAACATCCGCATCCCTAATAGACTCAGCGTATCCAGGGAAGAAGTCCTTGGTCAGCTTCTGCACCAGTTGAGCTAAGGTCTCTAAGCTCTCACAGGGGCTGGGAGTCTCTCGGGGTGCTGCCATATTGTCAATAGCTTTTAGACGATCAACTTATACTAGCGTTTAATAGTTAGTTAATTAGCGTACGCAGTTAGCTAACTACCGGCGGCTACAAAAGCTCAGTCACGACTCAAACTTCTCCCACAAGCTAGGTGTAGGAGGAACACGGGGAAAGTGACTCGGACGTCGTTTACGTTGCTCGCGGTTAGCTACTCCGAAGCACGTAACTCGAGTCGGGTCAAAGCGACACACGTAGGCTGTCACCTGACTTCCCACAATTTCCGGAAACACAACAACACAAAGACAAACAACTTCAAATTCAGCCAGCTGAAATCTAAAAGTTGCACAACTCGAGCTCTATCACGTACGTTTTCAAATACAAGCCACTATTTCCTCAAACGGCTCTTACTTATCTTCCAACAATCACTCCCGTTACTCTCGTTTACTTATAGCACGCCACACGCAAGATGGCGGCTTAGCAGACGCTCGATTCAAAGCTGAAGGGGAAAGTCAGTGCAGTTCTATGTAAGAAGAAATGTTTACCTTCTTACACAGAGACAAATGATTAGGTACACTACGTGAAATGTGTTTTACTTTTCACGTCCAAAGTCTTGTATTTTCGAGTGGATCTTCTTATGTTTTGTAGCCTCACACCATTATGTAGCGATAATTGGGTCGTCTTTTGGACGAATTAATAATCTGGACGTTACAGAGGTAAATTGTATTTACCTCGATAACCTCTGGGGCACCACGTTGTTTTTGCTTTGGGTTAACAGGAGCAAACAACGACCAAAATCCTTTCATCAGTCATTGATAATCTAAAGTCGCCACACTCGATATTCAGTGGTTCGTTGTACTAACAAAAGAATAATAATCCACTCGGAAACACAGATGACTTAGGCGAAATAAAGTTCATAAACATGCATTTATTCACGATTGCTATACTACAGAATCAAAACACTGCCTATCTAACTATTCTACCGTCAGAAGAAAAGGAATCAAAATAAAGTGAATGAAAATAAGGAAGGAATGCGAATGAATGAGGAAATAAGGAAAAGAGAAATTTGACCTGCCAGATCTGTGAGATGTTTCAAACATAAGTTGCACGCAGTGGTACCAATTTGGGAATCAAATGTAGACTTATGAGTATCGTTTGCGTCGAACGAGCAGAAAGGTCTTCAAAAAAGGGGGAAAAGTAGTCAATGTTCGTTCCAAAAAGGCAAGAAAATAAAATAAAAAAAAAAGTTTATTCCACAGGTGAGCACGGGAAAGCCGCTCGCGGGCCTGGCGTAGTTGCGCGGCTCGTGCCTTGATTGGTCGGCGATCCGGCGAGGTTGATTCTCGCCAAGGTTGGTTTGCTGGGCAGCTGTCCGAGTTCAGGTGTTGCAGCTCGGTCAGTACGCGCCTGCGTACGGGGAAGGCCAGCCGTTGGAGGTGCGTTGGCACTGCGGCGGAGCGCCACCGAATAGCATGTGAGGTGCGCGGCTTAGGTGCACAACCTTGAGTCCGGCGGTGCGTTGCAAGTGTACCCGGGACCGCGAAGGTCGGGCGGGCAAGCACCGATAGTAGAACAAAAAAAACAAAACAAAAAAAAAGCAAAAGAGTCTTTAGTCAGCGTTGCAGTTTGCACCTGCTTTGACGTGGCGTGGAGCGAGGATCCGCTCTCGTTAACGGATCCTGCCAGAAAAGAAAAAGGCCACGTGGTTGGCAAGTTTCTTGGAACAAAGAGTTCGAGCAGGCTGGGCCACTTGCAGGTCGTGCAACAGAGTTTTGGAAGAGGCGGGAGAGCTGCTCATCCTTTTAAAGTCTCTGGGTGGGGCTTCAGCAGGTGATGGCACACCCTTCTGTTCGCTCGGGCAGACTTTAAGAGGAAAATTATTAAAGAGATTAATAATTTGGCATTAAATTTGGTCAGTCTGGCAAATCAGTTTTCCCACACAACCCGTTTAACACACATCGTAATTAATGCATCATAAACTAACTTGTGAGGTAACTTCTACCTGTCTAATCTGACTGAACTGAGAGATATTGATTATCTTTCATTCTTTATGGAGTACAAATGAAATAGGATGTTCATACACACAAAGATATAACATGAATCATTCGTAGTTCAGTTGTCTGTCAAGAATTATCATGGTATAAATGTGTAAAATGCGGTTACTTATGTGAATTGTCACTAAGGATAGTTCCAAGTTTCACCACTTGGAGGTGTTGTTGCTCCATCTAGACGTTCCAGGAGGGGCGAGACGCCAGAACATCCTTTTGTGATTGATAAGAAGTCATGAACATTCCTTTGATCGGTCATTTGTGTATTCCAAACCATTGGAGCCATTTGTTCGGGCTCCGAGAAGACTGCTTGAATACACTCCTTCGGCAGACGCATAAATTCCTTTGTCACCTGGTCAGCGGCTTCAAAAGAGTTTTGTTGGTGGCTGGGTGACCACCTGTGGAGCTGACCAGGCTTGGATCCTGTCTGGGCAGTGGAATATTCATGCACTGCAGAGAATTTGCTTTAGGAGAAGCAAACTAAAAAAAAAAATTAGAGGGTAGAGTGGAACTTAGGCAATAGTTGTTACAACTACTACTAATAATAATAATATATTTTCTTTATAACCCACTTTACATTTATAAAATAAATCATGCACAGTACAGGCAACAATAAAAGCAATGGAAGCACACATTAAATAAAACGGTCAATTACAAATCAGAGTAGAAAATTAAATAAATAAAAATCAACCAGGAAAAGCTTTTTTAAACCTGTGCAGCTAAGGCACTTATAAGTTAAGAAAAACCTCACAGCACACCAAAAAAATAAAAATAACTAAAAAGTTTGCATACTAAAATAATTATCTTAACTCTGTTTAGTCACAAATATACCTAGTGTGAAATCTGGGCTTATATAGTATATTATATATACAAAGCTGCATATTTGCAGCTAACCATGACTTTGTCAATTGTATGAATGGCAACCAGGTTGGTTTTACCTTCAGTTATTTGTTATGCCTGCCACTATATGCCACTGGCATAAATGGAATGATAATTTAAATAATACAATAATAATAATAGTCATAATAATAAAAATAAAAATAAATAAATAAATAAATAAATTTGCTGTGAATAATATACTCTCTATTCCATGGCATTTAGATTGTTATTTTTTATTTATTTATTTATTTGTTTGTTTTTTAAGTCACTGCATACCGAACTGAACCGAAAATCACCAGCACAAAACCGAACCGAACCGTGGATTTAGTTAACCGTTCCAGGCCTTATATATATATATATTGTAGCGATAATTGGGTCGTCTTTTGGACGAATTAATAATCTGGACGTTACAGAGGTAAATTATACCTACCTCGATAACCTCTAGGGGCACCACGTTGGTTTTGCTTTGGGGTTAACAGGAGCAAACAATGACCAAAATCCTTCCTTCATCAGTCATTTATAATCTAAAGTCGCCACACTCGATATTCAGTGGTTCGTTGTACTAACAAAAGAATAATAATCCACTCGGAAACACAGATGACTTAGGCGGAATAGAGTTAATAAAACATACATTTATTCACGATTGCTACACTACAGAATCAAAACACTGCCTATCTAACTATTCTATCGTCAGAAGAAAAGAAATAAAATAAAGCTAATGAAAATAAGGAAGGAATGCGAATGAATAAGGAAACAGGGAAAAGAGAAATCTGACCTGCCAGATTTGTGATATGTTTCAAACGTAAGTGGCACACAGTGTATACGCCGAGCTAGAATCAAACGCACACTTACGAGAATCGTTTGCGTCGAACGAGCAAAAGGGTCTTGTGAAAAAGGGGGAAAAATAGTCAATGTTCGTTGAAAAAGGCAAGAAAATCAAAAAGGGGTTTATTCCACAGGTGAGCAAGGGAGCCGCTCGGGGGCTGACGTAGTTGCGCGGCTCGTCCCTTGATTGGTTGGCGACTCGGCGAGGTTGATTCTGCCAGACAGCTGTCCGACTCCAGGTGTTGGAGCTCGGTCCGCTACGCGCCTGCGTACGGGGAAGGCCAGCCGTTGGAGGTGAGCTGGCACCGCGGCGGGGCGCCACCGAATAGGTGAGGTGCTGAGCGGCTTAGGTGCACAACCTTGAGTCCGGCGGTACGTTGCAAGTGTACCCCGGGGCCGCGAAGGTCGCCGCTGGCGGGCAATCACCGATGGTGAAGAAGAAAAAAAAAAAAAAAAAGGGAAAAAGGGAGTAAAAGAGTCTTTGGGGTCAGCGTTGTAGTTTGCACCTGCTTTGGCGTGGCGTGGAGCGAGTATTCTGCTCTCGTGGCAACGGTTGCTGCCAGGGACAAAAGGGGCCACGTGTTTAGCAAGTTTCTTGGAACAAAGAGTTGAAGCAGGCTGGGAAACTTGCAGGTAGTTAGCCTGAGGATGATGATGTTGGAAGAGGAAGAGGCAAGAGAGAGAGCGAGGGGGTCCCCTCGTCTTTTTAAAGTCTATGGGCGGGGCTTCAGTAGGTGGTGGCACACCCTTCTGTTTGCTCGCTCAGACTTAAAAAAAAAATTATTAAAGGGATTAATAATTTGGCATTAAATTTGGTCAGTCTGGCAAATCAGTTTTCCCACACAACCCGTTTAACACATCGTAATTAATGCATCATAAACCAACTTGTGAGGTAATTTCTACTTGAGCCTAAGCTGACTGAACTGAAAGATATTGATTACTTTCCTTATGGAGTACAAATGAAATAGGACGTTCATACACACAAAGATATAACATGAATCATTCGTAGTTCAGTTATCTGTCAAGAATTATCATGGTATAAATGTGTAAAAATGGTTACTTATATGAATTGTCACTAAGGATAGTTCCAAGTTTCACCACTTGACGGTGGTGTTGCTCCATCTAGGGCCCCCCCTTGAAGGGTGGCGCCAGAGAGTCCCCCCTGGTTGATAAGAAACTTCATAAACATTCCTTTGATCAGTCGTTTGTATATTCCAATCATTGGAGCCATTTGTTCGGGCTCCGAGAAGACGGGCTTGAATACACTCCTTCGGCAGACGCATAAATTCCTTTGTCACCTGGTCAGCGGCTTCAAAAGAGCTTTGTTGGTGGTTGGGTGACCACCTGCAGAGCTAACCAAGCTTAGATCCTGTCTGGGCAGTGGAATATTTATGCAACTGCAGAGAATTTGCTTTAGAAGAAGCAAACTTAAAAAAAAGAATTAGAGAGTAGACTGGGCCATAGGCAATAGTTGTTACAATATATATATATATATATATATATATATATATATATATATATATATATATATATATATATATATATATATATATATATATATAGGTGGTCAGTTTTCCATTGCAAAATACAAGGTGATTCAAAAAGAATGACCCTATTTCATGATCAAATATTTCGTTAAGTAAATGTATGAATCAGAATGAGGGAGTGGCTGTTTGAAAGATCAGATTTCCCAGTTTTCTATAATTGTCACGTGACACTGACAGACTCATGCATCTGGCAGCGACAGCAAAAAAAAAATACTCTTTGCGCTTGGCCTCCGAGATCTCCCGATCTCACAGCTTGTGATGTTTTTTCTCTGGGGGTTTGTAAAAGATAAAGTCTTTGTTCAGCCATTACCAACTGACCTGGAAAACTTAAAACATCCAATAACAACAGGGATCAATTCAATTGATCCTGATGTGCTTCAACGTGTTTGGGAAGAATTCTCATATCGTATTGATGTTGTTCGTGCTGCAAGGGGAAGCCATATTGAGTACATGTAACATATGTTGACTTCCTTGTATTACGCTAAGTATCGTGAGTTCCTGCGAGATTTGTGTACGAGAGTTGGTGGGAGGAAAAATGGCGGAATAAAAGGGCAACTGCAAGTTAAAACGTTTCTGCGTGGTGTCTTGGACTTTTCATGGTAGCAGAGGATGGCTTCCAATTACAAAGTACCGCCGAAATTCGACGAAGCCAGGCCATACGAGTGCTGGAAAAATGAAGTTAGCATGTGGCGACGTGACTTTTTGGACAAAAAGAAGCAGGCACTCGCAGTGGCGCTAGGACTCGAAGGAAGAGCCAGAGAGACTGCCTTGGAAATATCCGCGGACGATTTAAACAAAGAAAATGGCATGGAAACACTACTTGCTAAGTTGGATACAGTGTTCTTGAGAGAAGAAAAAGACGTATTCTGACTCGATAACGAAAAGACGGCGCGATGAGAACAGTTATACAGGAAACTTACACTCTATGTTTTTGGAGCCAGTCATGGACACCGAGATAAGACACTTGGTTGCCAAGTGCACAACAAAAAACTCCTGTGACTCAAACGGTTTTGATATGAAGTTAATTAAGAGTATAATAAATGAAATTCTATGTCCACTAACTTATATATGTAATTTTTCATTTCAGACTGGGATATTCCCAGATGAAATGAAAATAGCAAAAATTATTCCTATATATAAAACTGGTGATGTTCATGATTATGGTAACTATAGACCTATCTCAATTTTGCCACAGTTGTCAAAAATTTTAGAAAAACTTTTTAATAATAGACTTGATAAATTTATAACCAAACATAAATTGTTAGATGATAGCCAATATGGTTTTAGAAAAGAACATTCTACGGCCCAAGCCCTGACTGAATCTATGGAAATAATCACAGATGCTATTGACCGAAAATTATATACTATTGGAATATTTCTTGATCTAAAAAAAGCGTTTGACACTGTAAATCACAAAATATTATTGAATAAATTAGAGAGAATGGGGATTAGGGGCACTGTATTAGATTGGATACGAAGCTATCTAACTAAAAGATATCAGTATGTGATATTTGGAGGGAGTACTTCTAATAAAATGGAAGTTTTATGTGGTGTACCTCAGGGCTCGGTTTTGGGCCCTAAATTGTTTATACTGTATATAAATGATATATGTAAAGTTTCTACTGTGCTAAAGATGGTACTCTTCACTGATGATACAAATATTTTCTGTACAGGTGAGGATATACAGAAGCTAGTGCAAATAATAAATGAGGAATTACATAAACTACAACAATGGCTTAATGCCAACAAATTGTCTATTAATCTTAACAAGACTAAGTTTATTTTATTTGGTAAAAAAGGAACTAAAGAAAATATCTGCATACAAATTTCTAATGTAAATATTGAACGGGTAAGCCAACACAATGTGTTGGGAATAACTATTGACGAGATGCTTACATGGATTCCTCACATAACACAGTTAAAAAAAAACTGGCAAGAAGTATATCCATCCTCTACAGAACTCAAAAAATATTGAGTCAAAAGGCACTCCAAATAATCTATAATGCATTGATCCTGCCTTATTTGACTTATTGTGTTGAAATTTGGGGAAATACTTCTAAAAGTCGATTGCAGCCGTTGATGGTATTACAGAAAAGAGCAGTAAGAATTATCCATAGTGCTCCTTATAATGCACATACACATAAATTGTTCATTGAGGCTAAACTATTGAAATTATATGATCTAATAAACTATAGAACTATTCAAATAATGTATAAGGCGGCCAGACACTCTGTCTCCCTTATAATTTGCAAACATGCTTTCAGGAGAAGGAATCGAAATATGATTTGAGAGTGAAACTTGTGTCTCTTCAGAGATGTGTTAGAACTACACTAAAGTCATTTTCGATCTCCTGTATGGGTGTAAAATTATGGAACTCATTAGATTGTGGACTAACTGGAACACAGACACTAGCTGGATTTAAGAAAAAATATAAAGAATTTGTATTAACTAGTTATAGTGAAGAAAATGTTTAACCTGTCTTTTGTCTAACTTGTATGTGGGAGAGCAATAACTTTTGTGTTATCAACAAGGAGGGAGCTTCAACACAGAAATGTAAACACGTCTGACTATGTTGTAGAAGTGCAAGGACATTTAATCTTGAATCATTTGAAAACAGCATCTGTGCTGAGTGCTGAGAAAAGGACACTCTGCTCCAAAAACTTTCGACAAACCAGTATGGATCTAATTAGCTGGTCTCTAAGTGCGTTTGACAAATTCTTTTCTACGATGACACCTGGACCTACTCAGCGTTCATGTCCAAGTGGAACTCACATGTCTGGATATGCTGAAGATTCCTGGGCTAAGTGGAGACCATTGTGTCTGACAATTCTGGATTTGGAGGATGTCGAAGATTTGTACCTGCTGGCTGTGCTGGTGGTTATGCTGATGCTGCTTGGGATTGGATTCTACTGGCTGTTTCGTACGCTACGAAAAATGTCTGATCGCCAGAAGAATGCAGAGGAAATGGCTGCGGCCACCCTGAAAGCCATCACTGGCGTGCAAGCCGGCCCAACTAAGGCCTGTGATGACACTTCTCTGGTGAAAAACGACCTTGCAGCACTCAACCTTGCCATGAACGGAATGAGGAGAGACATGGCCACAAGGTTGCTCAAGCTGGAGAAAAAAGTCACGATGAGTTAAAATTGTGATGAAGACGGATCTGAGTGACGGAGGTGTCGGACACATGGTTTTCACTATGCCCATTTATCTAAAGCTGCTGGACTGTGATAATCCACATGGTACTAATCAACAAGTGATCAACAATCAATTTGAACAAATCTTCTCTCATGAACTACTTGCGATCAAATCACTGGTGAAGATGAACTGATTGAACTTTCTATAATCCATTTGCCTGAATCAAAAGTTTCCGAATGTAATCAACTGGATAATCAACTTCATGGACTTGATGAACTGTGTGAAATTTTATCATCTCTGCTGATCCTTAACTATTACTCTTGATTTTATGCGTCCTAGATTAGTATGGGGGCGGGAATTTATAAGCTTTTTTGCTTCTTCCTGCCAGCCCTTTTTCTTTTCGGTTATCATATGTTAAAATTGTATGTTGAAATGTTTGTTTGTCACAATGCTGTCCGAAAGGAAAAATGAACAAATAAATCAAATCAAATCAAATCAAGTTCTTGTTGTCACAACAGAGATGTCTTCTAAAAAAAAAAACCCACAAAGTTCTCCTAAAGCTTCACAAGCAGTTTGGCCACGCCTCCACAGACCGGCTGCAGCGGCTTACTAAAAGCTCTGGCAATACTGACAAAGACTGTCTAGCCATTCTGCAAGAGATGATTCGTGACTGCGAGACATGTCAGAAATATCACAGGACCAAGCCCAAACCTGCTGTTGGTTTGCCCTTAGCCTCTGAGTACAATGAGAGAGTGGCAATGGATTTACATGAGCTGGAACCTGGGATGTGGTACCTTCACATCATCGATCACTTCACAAGATTCAGCGTTGGAAATATCGTGAGGACCAAGAAGCCCACGGAGATTGTAAACTCATTCATTCACTCTTGGATAAGCATCCACGGCGCCCCCAAACGGATCTACACGGACAACGGTGGCGAGTTCAACAATGGGGAGATTAGAGACATAGCAGAAAAATTCACATTGAGACAAAAACTACAGCGGAATACAGTCCATGGAGCAATGGACTCCTTGAAAGACACAACATGACTCTTACGGAGATCATTTTGAAGGTGGAAAAAGAAAATGGGTGTGGCTGGCAAACAGCTCTTGACTAGGCACTTATGGCAAAAAACAGTATGATCAATGTGCATGGTTATAGTCCACACCAACTGGTGTTTGGACAAAGCCTTAACCTTCCTTCTGTTTTGGTTGATAAACTACCTGCTCTTGAGAGTACTAATAAGAGTGCTAGAGTAGGGCAACATTTGGCTGTATTACATGCTGCCAGAAAGGCTTTCACAGAAGTTGAATGCTCTGAAAGAATAAGGAGGGCACTCCGGAAACAACTAAAGGCCTCAGTATGCTTCTGCGAGAGGCTCGCGTCGAGGCGTCACGTTGGAGCTCCGCTCGTGCGTTTGCCTTCCGACTTGTGCGCAATACACATCGGTGTCTGCTGGAGTTTCACACCAAGTCCCGCTGTCGCTATGGCTGGGCCGCCACAGAGTGGCGATTCCTCTGCATTTTATGACGGATTCAGGAAGTTCAATTTAATTCAGAAACACGAAACAAAGCCGGGGGGAGAGTAAGTTCATCACCGTGGCAATTAATTTATTGCCAATTTGCAACGGTGTCGGCCGTAAACTCGCCAAAACACAACAGCCGTGCGCTTAGCGAACAGTTTTTTTTTTTTTTTGTTATTGTTGTTTTCCGCCTCTCGTCCCAGGCACATATCCACATGCACAGCCGTGGTCTCCGAGCAGGGAAGTCGATTTGCGCCGCCAGTTCCCTTCACGGAAACTATCTGGGCGGGGAGAGAGAGAGAGAAAAAAAAGAAAAAACGCCATCGAACGGACCAATCAGAAGCGAGCGACGCCCCGCCATCGACGTGCGTCCAAGGATTGGCGACGTGTGCACGTCGGCCGGCCACGAGCGACGCAGCACTTAAAATTCATGGCTCGCGTCGATCATGTGATCGACGGCGCTCATCGACGCGAGAGCAAACGTGGAGGCATAAATTAGGCTTAAGACCTACCGATGAAAAATATGAGACAGGAGACAGAGCATTTTACAGAAGAGCAGACAGTTCAGAATGGAAAGGTCCAGCTGTAGTTATTGGTCAGGGTGGAGCTGTGTTCTTTTTCAGGCATGGCGGGATTCTTGTGAGAGTACATCATTCCAGATTGACTAAAGTAAATGCACAGAATGAATGTGAAGCTGTAGTGCTCAGTGTTCCAATAAATGGTAAAGAATATTAAAAAAAGGTTCAAACTGCATAAGAGAGTTCAGATGATGAACAAAGTGGTAATGGAGAAGAACAAGTCACTGAAAACGCAGAGACAAGTGAGAGAGAAATTCTCAGACAAACTGATGAGATGCATCTAGAAACAGAGTGAAGCTGGTGTTGTTTCTTCTACTAATGTAAAATTGAGAACAGGTCAGGTGGTCACATTTACCAACAAAAATGATGATACTCAGCATGCTGCCAGAGTGTTGGGCAGAGCAGGTGAAGCCAAGGGGCAATACAAAAACTGGTACAATTTGCAGTATCTTGAACCTAATGGGAATGAAGGACAAAGAAAAGCGATAGACATGTCACAAGTTGCTAACCTTTAAACATAATGTGAAAATACTGATACTGATGTACTCATCACCAAAGACATCTCTTTTGATGCTGCTAAACAGCAAGAGATTGAAAACTGGAAAAATAACAACATTCATGAAGAGATCACAAACAAGGGTCAAAAATGCATTTCTACTAGGTGGGTCTGTACATTTTAAGAAACTTCTAATGGTATTGTGCCAAAAACTCGCCTTGTGGCAAGAGGTTTTGAAGAAAACATTAACGAGTTGCAAAAGGATTCTCGCGCATGTACAACTGAGTCACTCAGACTGATGTTAGCTGTGATAAGTCAAAACAAATGGACAGTTCATTCTATGGATATTAAGTTTGCCTTTTTGCAGGGCATGGAACTCCCAAGAGACGGCGGTGGACGGTGTTCTGTGGAAACTGAAGAAGTGTGTGTATGTACTTGCCGACGCTTCCCTCTATTGGTACAACAAAGTGAAGCAACTCATGTTGAACACGGGAGGTAAAATGTCAAAAGTAGATCCTGCTGTATTCTATTGGCAAAATGAGCAGGCTGAGGTCAGTGGAATACTGGCTTGTCATGTTGATGACTTTCTTTGGGCAGGGTCGGAGCACTTCATCTCCAATGTTATCCCAGTAATTAAGTCTGCTTTACATGTGGGCCGTGAAAACATGAGAGTTTTTCATTTGTGGGAATTGACATTGCAACTGTTGGTGGTGAAGAAAGCATGTGCTGTACAGAGAAATGCTCCACTGAATGAGTCAGAGAGAGATCAGCTCAGGTCCAAGATAGGACAAATTTTGTGGGTCGCCAAGCAAACAAGACCGGACATAATGTTTGACACGTGCAGCCTGTCATCTAACATTAAAAATGCTACTGTGCAGTCCATACATGAAGTCAACAAGGTGATCTGTAAACTTAAGTCAGAGAAAGTTACACTTAAGTTTCGGCATTTGGGCAATAGTGATGATTTGTGCTTGACTGTCTTCAGCGATGCTTCTCTGGGTAATCTTCCAGAACGAGGCACACAGGGAGGTGCTTTAATTGCTCTCATGGGAAAAATGGGAACATTCTCCCCTCTATTTTGGCAGTCTAAGAAAATCAGACGTGTAGTGAGAAGTACGCTGGCAGGAGAAATGCTTGCCATGTCGGATAGCATTGACAATGCAATGTTCTTGGCAACACTTTATTCTGAGCTCACCACTGGAAAAGCTGATTTGAATACTCTTCCTCTCATCTGTTTAACTGACAAGCATTCTCTATTTGATGCTCTTAAGTCGACAAAAAACACAGAAGTCACAGAAAAGAGACTGAGGTTAGAAATAAGCAGCATTAAAGAGCTCCTGCAGGCAAAAAAAAATCATGGAGGTGTGTTTGTCAGAAGCAAAATCACAACTTGCTGACTGTTTGACTAAAAAAGGTGCTTCACCCCTTGTGCTCCTTAAAGCCCTAGAAGAGGGTATATGGGTGCAATAAAGTTATGTGCACTTATATTCATGTGTTTAAATGTGCATTTTTGTTTTGTTGTTTAATACATTACATTGATGTGTAGGGTTCATGCCAATGTTTTTTATTTTATTTATTTATTTATTTTTTTTGTTTAAAGAAAGAGGGAGCTTGCCAAGTATCGCGAGTTCCTGCGAGATTTGTGTACGAGAGTTGGTGGGAGGAAAAATGGCGGAATAAAGAGGCAACTGCAAGTTTTTGGCGTGGTGTCTTGGACTTTTCAACATCAATCCATCCATCCATTTTCGTAACCCCTTATTCCTCACAAGGGTCACGACGGGGTGCTGGAGCCTATTCCAGCCGGCTCCAATTTTGGAAAACTTTACTTACAATAGAAAACAATTGTTTAAGTTTTCATTTAACAGTTTAAGACATGCTGATGACCCTGGGGACTTTTGTTTATTTATTATTATTAATTTTAAATAGAATTTTAAAACAAACATATAGCCTTTTGTCTAACATCTTGCTCGTATGAAAAGTTGTGAAATAAACATGACATTTCACCAAAGTTATGAATTTGAATTTGTATTTATTATTATTATTATTATTATTATTATTATTATTACTTTATTTATTTATTATTTTGAGGCCACTAGTTTCCCTTAAGAGTGAAAGTGAGTATCAGCTCCTAATAATATCAGCTCCAAATATCTGTTATTGACCCTGGAAAAAACAAACAAACAAACAAACAAAAAATAACATATCAATATTTCTCTACACTTTGCTATAACTTAAGCATTTTTAGCATGTAAGGGTCATGGCATAGAATTTCCACTTCCACAAGATTGGAAAATAAAATCACAATTTTTTTTTTTTTAAATTACATGAGCTATTCATTAATTGCAATGTACATGGTAAGCATTCTGACCAAGCTTTTACTCTCATTGTGCTTCCTGTGGCAACCCTTCCATTTTGCGCTATGAAATGACGATGTAGCTAGAAATGGAAGTTTGATTACAGTATGGAGTGTGACAGTGGTGCTGCCTCTATCATGTTCTGTCTCAGTCAAGTTTTTTGTTCTTCTTCTGATACCCTGCGCTAGGTGGCGCATTTTTTTTTTTTTTTTTAAGAGTAATCCCAGGGACCTGAAGAATGGTTTCTTCTATTTCTTTTTCATATAATCAACTGTTTTTATTTCTTAAATTTACATTTAATATAGCAACAACTGTATTTTCTTTTATATAAACAGCGGTGCAACTTCAAACAAATATAAACAAAACAAACATAAATTTCGCTTTAAATGTAGTACTTCTGAATGGGTTTATGGTCTTTCAGCAAGACTAAATTGAATTATTGTTAATATTAGAACATATTGCGCAGATCAAAGATCAAAAGTGAGGACTCTACTGGGTCGTTCCATGCCAAATCACCCCGAAAATCGGAACTTTTCAACCAAGCAGATTTAAATTTGAATTAAACTTCTTGTAATTGTTGATAGTGATGGCACAACAGTAAATTTCAAATTTTAAGTCAATCGGAGCAGGGGTTACAGGATACAGTGCGCCGAATTTTCACATTTTCTGCAAAAAAGGGCGTGGCCGCCTTCCTTTGAACCGTTATAGCTCAGGAACTACTGGGTGAAACAGGTGTTGTGGAAAAGCAATTCAACAAAGATTTAGAAGATTGGGCGCATAGTTTAGTAACCTTTTGACCTTTTGTTTTAGTTGGCCTTGAAATGTCTCTTTTTTTGATCACATGACAACACAATTTTTCATGAAATTCTGCAAATGGACTCACCAGTTTTCTGATCTCACACTCAAGGTTCAAGATGCAGTCAAGCTTTCTTTTACGGCAGCGCTGGGCAGCGATGCGATTTTTACTCCTTCGCCTCACATCGTGGATGAACTCCAGCTGCTCTGAGGTCAGTTTGTGCATTTTCACCAATGTTTGGAAGTCATTCCGTGGAAGATTTATGATTTGATCAACAGGGAATGGTAGCTTCACCTGTAAAATTCACACACAGACAATATCAAGTATCAGGTATCAAAAACTAATAGGATATTTAAAACAAAAGGTGCGGCAAAAAAAAAAAAAAAAAAAAAAAGAATGTAGAATTAAGCAGTTACAAAATATATTTATAATATAATACAATACATATAATTTGTCCATATTTATAATGGCCTATGTGTCCCCCTAGTATTGATGTTGAAAAATTGTGGCCCCCTCCATTATTTAATTTTCCTGTACGATAGATGAACAATGTTTTCATTTAATAAATAATAATTTCCAGGCAAATGAAATTGAAAATTGTAATGTTTCCCACAGCATCCCTGATGAAACCTCACAGCACAACTGGGTGTTATGGCTCCCTGATTAAGAATCACTGGCAAGAGATTATCATTATAAAGCAAATATTACTTGCAGTAAGACAAAAATTTAGCTCAAGATGGCAAAATTTCACCAGTCCACGTTACAATTTTAGGCCTGACTGAGCCTTTCTGAAATAAGTTGCGTTCTCATATAGGGATGATCCAAGATGACTCCATCTGTTGCTAGGCACCTTGAAATGTGTCAGCATAGCAGGTGTAGGATGGGCAACTTGTCAACCGATTTAAAACAATGTCATTCCTGAAATAATTAATGGAGGCATGAATATTTGCAAACGCTAGTAACAGCTACAGCATGTTTGTAGGTGTAATACAAAATCATCACTACTATGAATACACACTTTGTGACATTCATTCTTCGACCTCAGGTAATGGCCAACCTTGTAATAATCACATCATAGGCTGATCCAACTCAGCAGTATCTGCATTAAGCAGGGAGCTGAAGCTTAGACAACAAGGCAAGGAGTAGAAGCATAACAAAGATTTGGAGGAGGGCAGCCAGAGGATTGGCAGGGATGACGAGCTGCAGCACTCTGCCTTTTCTATCTTTCATCCCTATGACAGTGTCTGCGCCCTCACAGGACAACAAAGACCTGGAGCGGCATCCATATCCGTAGATGGCGGAGTAAAATGAGCGAGACGAATAGGGCGATTGGCTTGAGAGCCAGACAAAACATTGGGAACAAAAGCAGAATTTGGCCACAATGTGACCCCTGACTCGTTGGGGTGCCAATGAAGGCACTCAGGGCTAACCGATAGAGTGTGGAGCTCCCCCACCCGCTTAGCGGATGCTGTCACAAGTAGAAACACCGTCTTACGAGACAACCAGCAAAATTCCACATCGGTCAACGGTTCGAAAGGGGATCTGCACAGTACGCCGAGCACCAAGCGAAGGTCCCAGGCGGGGACCCGAGGCCGGTTCCTGGAACGAAGGCAAAGTGTTGTACCCTGAGGAGGCTACGAGACTATGGCAACCCTCAGACTTGCCATCCACTGCAATATGGCAGGCTGAAATGGCTGCCACGTAAACCTTGATCATAGAAGGGGAACGCCCCTTATTGAAAACAGATTGAAGGAAAGCTAAAACCGCAGGAATAGGGCACATCACAAGATCCATCCTGCCACTGGCACACCACTCCGTACACAACCTCCACCTGTTAGCATACAGCGAACGAGTGGACCTTGGCATTAAGGATCGGTTGCTTAACAGAAAGTGAGCACTCAGTCAGCAGTGGGTATCACCCCTCAGAGGCCAGACACACAGCTGGAGTTGACAGGGATCGAGATGCCAAATCCGATCCCGCTGTTGGGATAGCAGATCCAACCAACTGGGCAGAGGCCACGGTTTGGAGGAGCAGAGACTGCGGAGGAGAGGGAACCAAGTCTGGGCTGGCCAAAAAACGGGCCACCAGCAACAATGTGTGACCTTCCAGAAGGTCCTTTTGAAGGGTCAGATGAATGAGGGGGAGAGGTGGGAAAGCATACAGAATGCCCCTCGGCCAAGGGTGTGCCAGAACATCCTGGCCTAGCGGGCTGCTCTGTTCCCGCAGAGAAAACCAGAGCGGACAGTGAGTGGACTCCTCAGAGGCAAAAAGATCGACCGTCACCTTTCTTTGTTGTAAAGCGTAATTCCACCTTTGATGTCCGCTGTGGGATGCGATAATTTGTGAGTTCTTTCTTGCCACTGGCAGCCATGTAATTCAATGTGTATTTTACGCACGTGATACATCACAATGATCATGTGACTGTCCAAAATGACCGATACAGTACTTATCGCAAAAATATTCATAAAAAGTACTATAAAATTATAATTGCTCAACATAAATTGGCATTTTTTTTCAGGGAAGAGTTGAAATGAACCATTTCACAGAATAGCTGGTTAGTTTTTCGTAAGTCTTGTGTTCCTTTAAAGGATGCTTCGGGATGGCAGAATTAGTTTGGTTACCATGGTGCATTCAGGGTACTTTCAAAATGGAAAACTGTAAACGCACTGCGACGCTCTGCACATTAATCATTTTTCTTCGATTATTACGTTTTAAAGATCGAGAGAGGCCAAAATCGAAATCATGGTAAAATTTCGATTAATCGTCCAGCCATAATTGCTATACAGTATATCAGGTACCCTGCTCATTTGTAAACGGTGGACTGAAGACTGCATATGCAGATTTGCACTTACCTCTGGGCCACGCTCTTGTACAGTGCAGGACTCGCTGTCTCCCTCTGAAAAAGAACCTGACTCATCACTGGAATTGATGCCGTATGACTGTTCACATTTTATCTTGGGTTGTCTCTGGTTAAAAATGACATCCCCTACACTGTGTTCCTGCTGGTCAACACTGAGGCAGCGAGCCATGTTGGAGCAAGGTGAGGAAGAAAATTCAAATTGAGGCAGGCTGCATGGAGAGCCTCCACTTCCGTCCTCTGCATACGAGTATGATGAACAGGAGCTGGATGTCCTGGTGCGTGTCTCACAAGGCGGTGAGCGTGGGGAAACCTTTATTGGAACTGGGCAGCTGGTGTTTGGCCGTGGGCGGCACAGTAGTTGGGGCTCAGTGGAGGTGGTGCTGGGAGAATAGGCCTGGGAGTTTGGAAGCGATTGACTGGCTCCAGCACACATTCCCATTGGCATGTGCTCAGAAATCTCCATCTCAAAAGAATTCCCAACTGGGTAGGAATGAGCTGGAGTTCCGAGACGATTGCAGGCTCCTGAGGAAAATATGACACTCTGTCGATCAAGCTCAACTTCCGGTTTGCAGATTTCGTCACAGGACGTGGACTTAAGGGACAGACCTGCAGTGAAATTGTCATTATTCTTAGGGGATATTAAAGACAAACTCAACTCCCCAGCGAAAGCTCTGAAGTCTTTTTTGTGATCTCCCTGAGAGTTAACTTTGTCCTGGGGACAGACAAGCCTGTTGGCAAATAGCTGCTGTGATGTATTGGGAAGACTGCAATGGTCCACTCCTTTTTTGAATAAGGCTCGGATACAGGATGTCGACTTGGTTCTTTTTTCTGTAGACACAGGATTATCCATCTCCATTGCTGACACACTATCCTTATCCCTAACATTCTGCTCATCCCCTGAGAGGCATAATGAGGCGGCCTCTTCCTCTGCTTGTGGCTCAACCTTGATCTGTGCCAAAAGCAACCTGTCCTGACCTGTTACTCCACAATTAATGCTGTTCTCTTTTATTGTGCTGGGAAACCCTGAGGTACTGGTGTGTGAAGAGAACTCATTATTGTGCTTGTTGCAAGCCCACTGGTATTTTCTGTACTTAGGGCATCGTGGCAAGTCTGATCCTCTGCGTCGGTCAAAGTCCAATCGGCCATCTGTGAAGTTACTAGGTATAGTCATTGCTAGTCGATTCTCACCAGGGCACTGGAAGGTGGCAAGATCATCAGCACGTAGCATCCTGGGGGAGGAAGGCCTTTCGGCCTCTGACTGCATGCTTTCATCTTCTGAGTCAATGCCCTCAGCAGCCACATTGTGACAGTGCAGCAAGCTGCCCTCACTACTCAGCTGAGCTTCCAGAAAACGAAAGCACGAGTCCTCTAGGTTGTGCATGCGCAGGAATTCAGCACAGCGGATGACCTCTTGAATGTTTTCTTTGCTGAGTAACAGCTTAGCAGTGTAGGCAAACTGCAACAATGGGACGAATCCTGTAGCAGTGACCTGCAAAATAGCAGGGCAATTGTCATGATTACCATCGCAAAAATCATTGTCTGTAGTACTTGGGTGTGGTGTGACAACCTGACAGACGTAATGATTTTTAAATTATGGTGTAAAATGTGAGTGAGTGAGTGAGTGAGTGAGTGAGTGAGTGAGTGAGTGAGTGAGTGAGTGAGCGAGTGAGTGAGTGAGTGAATGAGTGAGTAGGGGTGTGGGAGTTTTGTAGAGGGTTTTTGTTCACTCTACTGATTACCACATCACATCCACAATGCGATTGGTAAACCACACATACACTAAATTCTACACGAATGCAATATAAACGCTAAACTGATTATCCAGATTTAATTCTACTGAAGCGGAATCACTTATTTGTTTTTGTGTACTGGAGGCAGCTTTCAAGACAAAACTGAATGTTCTGATGAGATGACAGCTCAACCAGAAATTGCTAAACAAGCCTTACAAACATGCTTAAAAGAGCACACATGCATAGACGACTAAAGATTTCATTACCTCCCATGACTGTAAACTGGGAAAAAATAATTATGGCCGAAGCTAGTGCATGTGGATGTGAAATCATAGCTTGAATGAGGCGGATCGGTCAACCCGCTGCAGCCAAACTTGATTATTAATAGCAACTCTGAATAAGGAAAATATCTCAGCATATCAGCGGGTCTATTTTCAGTTAGTATCATCAGCTGCTGTCTGCAGGCTTATATCTTTATGTGCCCTTCGACATATGCGATTACTCCACTTGTATAACAACCACAGCACGCGAATGATAAAAATCTTGAAGTGAGCCACTAAGAGTTTGTAATTGATTTTTTTTTTTTACGTTCTTACTGTGTGACTACTTATTACTTTCAAAACTTGTGATGATCCATATTCTACTATGAATACGTTAATGATAGATAATGATATGATATATATATATATATATATATATATATTAGAGCTGTCAAACGATTACATTTTTTAATCAGATCAATCACATCTAAAAATTTTGATTAATCTTGATTAACTTAAAAAGGTGTTTTTCCCCAACATATTTTGCCAGCTAAATTTGAACCGCACCTGTTATGTGTTAATTTTTTCGACAATTAATGTTACGAGGACGTCTTCAAAAATGTATATCCACTGCACACGCTCATCCTGCTTTTTCTAATAAATTAATTATTTGCATAATTTAAAATGGGAAAAAAAAATGACCTACGGCATATGTAAACATTTATTAACCCCTCGGGCCAAATGATATCTTATTTAAACTCTTGTGATTTTGTCCAAAAAATGGCTTTTCCTTTGAAGTGTCATAACTAAGTCATTTATGAATATTTTTTCAATTCCAACCACTCAAAATGTTCAGTGGCACCAGACCTATCTATACATATATAGTTTTGTATTTATTTATTTATTTTGAATGCTCCTATGGACAATAATAGCAGTGTTATTCTAATAGCAAGACTAACCATGTTGTACATATATGTATAAAATAAAAGTCTAATTTGAATATTTAATATGGCATAGTTAGAGGCTTGAATAAGATCATAAGTCATGAAAACAGAATTTATTTTGAATGCCCAGTTTTTATACAATGGTAGTTTTCTCAACAGAACTAAATTCTTGTGATTTTGTCCAAAAAATGGCTTTTCCTTTGAAGTGTCATAACTAAGTCATTTATGAATATTTTTTCAATTCCAACCACTCAAAATGTTCAGTGGCATCATACCTATCTATAGATATATATAGTTTTTATTTATTTATTTATTTTTAATGCCCCTATGGACAATAATAGCAGTGCTATTCTAATAGCAAGACTAATTATGCTGTACGTATATAGAAAATAAAAGTCTAATTTGAATATTTCATATGACATAGTTAGAGGCTTGAATAAGATTAGAAGTCATGAAAACAGAATTTATTTTGCATGCCCAGTTTTTACACAATGGTAGTTTTCTCAACAGAACTAAACTCTTGTGATTTTGTCCAAAAAATGGCTTTTCCTTTGAAGTGTCATAACTAAGTCATTTATGAATATTTTTTTAATTCCAACCACTCAAAATGTTCAGTGGCACTAGACCTATCTATACATATATGGTTAATTTATTTATTTATTTATTTTCAATGCCCCCTATGGACAATAATAGCAGTAGTTTTTTAATAGCAAGACTAATTATGCTGTACATATATAGAAAATAAAAGTCTCATTTGAATATTTCATATGACATAGTTAGAGGCTTGAATAAGATTAGAAGTCATGAAAACAGAATTTATTTTGCATGCCCAGTTTTTACACAATGGTAGTTTTCTCAACAGAACTAAATTCTTGTGATTTTGTCCAAAAAATGGCTTTTCCTTTGAAGTGTCATAACTAAGTCATTTATGAATATTTTTTTAATTCCAACCACTCAAAATGTTCAGTGGCACTAGACCTATCTATACATATATGGTTAATTTATTTATTTATTTATTTTCAATGCCCCCTATGGACAATAATAGCAGTAGTTTTTTAATAGCAAGACTAATTATGCTGTACATATATAGAAAATAAAAGTCTCATTTGAATATTTCATATGACATAGTTAGAGGCTTGAATAAGATTAGAAGTCATGAAAACAGAATTTATTTTGCATGCCCAGTTTTTACACAATGGTAGTTTTCTCAACAGAACTAAATTCTTGTGATTTTGTCCAAAAAATGGCTTTTCCTTTGAAGTGTCATAACTAAGTCATTTATGAATATTTTTTCAATTCCAACCACTCAAAATGTTCAGTGGCATCATACCTGTCTAAATACTGTCTAAATGAGCATCGGCCCGAAAACGAGACGAGCTGTTCATCTATGCAGATATCCCTCCCCAGATTGTACATTTTGGGAAGGAGGTCAAGCCACATATTCCAAAAGTCACTGATAGGGGACAGTTTATTTAGCTGGCGACGGTGTGGCCTGAGGAGCCTGTCATCAAATCTAATTGCCCGATTTATTTGGCAGAAACGTCCATGTGCCATAGCTTTGGAAAATATGGGGCGTCCGCTATCATTTTTCCACAAGCTTTTCGTTGCCTCGTGTTTTGATTTGTACACCCCTGCCAGGATCACCAGCCCCAAATAAGCACGTAGCTCCTCAACAGTCAGTGACTGACCAAGCAGTGACTGACCTGCATCCTTGGAGGTTAGTCATTTCCAAAATACGTTGCAGGATGGCCTCAGTGAAAAAAACAAATCGAATGCAGCTTCAAGGCTGCTGATCCTGGCTGTTGCATATGGTGCATGGTCGGAATGGGGGAGGGGACATAATGGCCGGCCACCTCGTGTGTAGAAGACCACATTATTTGTTTATTTTTTTAGAGCTACTCAGTATTTTCATCCTCTGCCTCACAGTTACGTTCATCTGCGCCCCCCTCCTCGTTGTCGCTCTCACCTCCGCCATAATCTTCTTCCACTTCCCAGTCATCGTCATCATCATCCTCGTATTGCAAGTCGTCATCCACGTCCTCCTTCGACGTGCAAGTTCCAGCAGTGCTTCCGTTAACCTCCGAGTTCTCCGAAAAAGTTTCCAAATGGAATTCTTCCTCCGAATCGCTACTTTTCAATACAAGTTGAATCGCGTCCTCCAACGAAATTTTTCGAGCCATCGCAAGCAGTTGTGTTTGGGAAAAAAAAATGCAAATGAGTGATCGCCGCGAGAAAAGCACCTCAAACCTCCACAACAAAGGAGAAACGGGGAGGAGTCGAATTTCAAACCAAAACACACAACGGGTGCATCCATGTTGGACATCGCGCATATTGTTTGCATTTTGGGCAGCATCTTTGTATTGTGACGTGCATACGTGCAAATATGCATGCCCAAAATATACTAAAAGTGAACTCAGACACATCGACAACATATTTTTTGCAATGCCAACCGTTTTTACTCGCATGCATTTTGACAGCGTTGCAGCGTTAGCTTCGGAGGAAATTAAAAAGGTGTTTTTCCCCAACATATTTTGCCAGCTAAATTTGAACCGCACCTGTTATGTGTTAATTTTTTCGACAATTAATGTTACGAGGACGTCTTCAAAAATTTATATCCACTGCACACGCTCATCCTGCTTTTTCTAAGAAATTAATTATTTGCATAATTTAAAATGGGAAAAAAAATGACCTACGGCATATGTAAACATTTATTAAATGCTTTACTTTAATGCATGTAGTTATGTTTATTGCTCAAACTCCAACAGCTACCTTTAACGTAACCATCCACTGTCGGCTAAAAAGGATCATCTGCGGTCAAAATTAATAGTGAGATTAATCTGTGGTCATTCAATGATTAATGCGATAATTTTTTGTGATTAATTAATTAGTTAACGCTTTAACTTTGACAGCACTTATATATATATATATATATATATATATATATATATATATATATATATATATAAATAAAGTAGCTTGATATGCTAACAATGATGGTGGTTAGAAAAAAAAGTGTAAACTTTAGGATACATTAATTTTCATATAAATATACTGTACTTAGTATACTATATTCCCTTTGAAGCTACTGTATTATCACACGCCAACTCTGTTCCACCCAGTACAACACCAACCCCACACACACACACACACACCCCCACACACACGCATGCACGCACACCCACCCATGCACACAGTGGATTAAATCAGATAAGTGTCTTGTAATCCGCTCACAGTGCAGTTTCGTACAAGCCAGACACTCACGAGGGCATGAACTCACATCTATAATGGTGTTTACAAGTCTGCTTCTGAGCAAGCAAATATCATTTGGTTAGTTTAAGTCAAGTCAAGTCAAACTTTAATTTTTTTACTGTACAGCAGTTTTGGGGGTAACGCGTTTCAAAAGTAACGCGTTACAGTGATATATTATGTTTAATCAGTTATGACGTAATATGACAAGTTACGCAATAAATTTTGGTAATATTATTACAGCTACTGACTCCCTTTTGTGACTACATGCCTCAATGTTTAAAAAAAAAAAAAAGAGAAAGAATTGGGCTGCACTGTGAACATAGCATAGATATCTTTGATTTTATTACACACTTCCATCCATCCATCCATCGATCGATCGATCGATCGATCCATCCATCCATCCATCCATCCATCCATCCATCCATCCATCCATCCATCCATCCATCCATCCATCCATCCATCCAGACCAGTTACTTCATCTATCACTATTATTTTTAGCCAATTTCTTTACGTACAAGTTTACTATACATAACGAAATTACACTGTGATAAGAGGAACACACATCAGCAATATAAACTCATCCTTCTCTTGTCATAATAATAATTTTATTTATGGTGTACAGTGTGGGATTATTTATTTATCGGACAAAATATCAATTCCAATATATATGGGCAAAAAAATACATCTTGATACAAATATGAATCAAAGGCAGTGATCTCGCACCAGAGTCAAAATATTTAACATTATATACCACACTATATAGTTAAAGGTCCTCATTACAAGTTAACTATCAACTGTTGCATATTTTTCCTTTTCCTTTTAAAATCTCAAAATCATGATTAAATAAATTAATCCCCGTTTTAAAAACAAGTTTTTAAAAAAGTAACTTAAAAGTAACTTAAACTTGAGTAACTCATTACCCTACACAGTAGGGATGTAACGATATCCAAATATCACGATACGATATTATCACGACATGAAGTTCACAATACGATAATTATCACGCTATATAAACCACCTACATTCTCTAATAACAATATTGAGGCGCTTACTTGTTCATGCATGCACACATTGAGCTCCTCCACATATTGACTCGCTTGTTATGAAAACCATAAAGCCTCACTCTCAACCGATTCACAGCCACGCGATATCCGGTCCACAGCTTTACAAGCAATGTATCTAAGGATTCCCGGCGGATTTTGTATCGGTTGACAAGTCTGCTACCGATACGGTCGTTTAGCTCCCCTTGACAAACGATGGTTCAGTCAATCTGTTTTTTGTCCCACTCCTAATATAAACCACCAACACTCTCTAATAACAATATTGAGGCACTTACTTGCTAATGCAAGCACACATTGATCGCTTCACAAGCGAATTATGTTCCCGTTCATCTGACAATTAATGTAGCTTTTAAACGTAGAAGGGCCAAAACATCCCTAATGAAAATTAAATTGCACTAACAAACTAGCCTCCAAAGGGTGCTAGAACTGCAAAAATGGAAATCAACCTGACTTTTTTTTTTAACAGATGTGTTCCCTTTCAATATTGTGAACATGACGATGACGATGTTGTGGCAGTTTTAATATCACAATATCACAATACTGCCCTGATTGTGACGTCCCTACTACACAGATGGTGATATTGTAAAGAAACTCCTTACTTTCAAATGCAAGTAACTAGTAATATGGAATATGTTTTGGAAGTAACTTGCCCAACACTGCTGTACATTATTGCTAGCTCTACTCTTTTGTTTTGTTCTTCCTGTTCTTACAGCAACTTATTTTTTCAAAACAAGCGCTCAAGGTTCAAGATGATTCTGTTCCCCACTTCCTGCAGATAAAGACCTTTCTTTTCACTTATACTGTTAGCTAATCACGTTCTTTTGAAAACTTATGAAAGCAAAGTAGATATTGCAGTGTGTTGGATCTAAGACTTGTCACTATCCCCACATTTTAAATCATTCCCATGTCAAAAAATTTATATCGAGGCAATTCAAAACGTAGATGGAAAAAAAAAATCTAAAGTGTCAGATTGTTGGAACTCAAATAACACAATAAAAGCAACGCGAACATATTAATGACAAAAAGTTCACTTTCACATTCAGAATACACACAACAACTGTTATATTATTCGTGCAACTTATTCTATGATTAATTGATGTGTTTGTTGGACGTACCTCTTCAGGAAGGCTGACCGTGAAGCCATTCTCTGCCTGGCCTACCAACACCTGGAGGAAATACTCGCTGCAGGCAGCCAGCACAGCCCGATGCCCGCGAAACTCCTTGCCTTCCACTAGGACAGTCACATCGCACAGGATATCCTGCTTCCGCTGGTCATTAAGGCAGAGGAGGATATTGGTAGAATGGACTGTTGACTCATATACATACATGGGGGCTTCAGGCTTCTCATCCACAGACATTCCGCTCACAATCTGAAAACAGAACGGATGAAGCTTACAACCAAGCATACCAGCTGTACATTTCTAGAAATTGAGGAAAATATCTTAGAGGAAGTTGTACACTAAAAAAAAAAAAAAAAAAAATAGAATTTACCTAAAATGTAGGGTCACAAATTGCAGCCACTTTAATTGGATAAATATAAATCCTACAGTGTGGTTAAATATCACAATAATTCAGTAATTATCCATCCATCCATCCATTTTCTTGACCGCTTATTCCTCACAAGGGTCGCGGGGGGTGCTGGCGCCTATCTCAGCTGGCTCTGGGCAGTAGGCGGGGGACACCCTGGACTGGTTGCCAGCCAATCGCAGGGCACACAGAGACGAACAACCATCCACACTCACAAGCACACCTAGGGACAATTCGGAGCACCCAATTAACCTGTAATTCAGTAATTATGAACTACTTAAATGTGTTGGGTAGAGTTTGCATAATATTTCTGATTACATTCCACAACCAATTACAATTCATAGTTGGGTAAAATATACTCACAATTTCTTAGCATACTACTCCTCAAAATTAATTACTATGTTGGACGTAACATATTAACTCTTTTACTGCCAAACGTTATCCAAAAAGACCAAGAGTGCCAGATGATTTCAAGCATTTTCACTCATCTTTCAAGGCAAACAGAATATTATGTGCTATGACTACGAAAACATGGTTGATTCCATATAAAGGATTGGATTCTGTTCTCTCATTAGAAAAAAAAAAAAAAGTATGATTCTACCTTATTCCGTTCTTTAGTAATCACCATTTGAAAACGTAGCAAGTTATAATGAAAAAAAAAAATGACCAAAAAAAAAAACTTTTTGTGAAATGATGTTTGTTTTCTGCACAACAGTAACTTTGACACTAATATTTTTGGTTTAGTGACGCCCTCTGAATTAGATTTAACGTGACAAACGTATTTCCTAAGATCTGCCATGTTTTCATGTAATTTGACTCCTGGGAACCCATTGAAAAGAGATACAATGCTAGTTTTCATGAGTGAGATAGTGAGAAACTCTATGTGGGTATGTGCATTAACGTACTAAAGTACTTAGTACACAAGTATTATCAACTTTTATTATTAACAAATCTTAGTAAAAAGCAGCGTTTATGATTGTGAATAAGTAAGAATCATTGTACTCTTAGAGTTTTTGCCATCAATTGCAGTGTACAAAATGGAGATCACTCTGATTGGCTGTTTACCAAGATGTTTACCTACCTAAATGCAAATCTTTCCTTCACTGGGCGGAAGACTTCCGCTGGCCGATGACAACACGCTAAGGAAATGATGACGCATGTGAATATTGCTGTGCAGACCAGTGGCAGTTGGGTATATTTTACTAAATTTTTTTCTGTATGTTTTATTCAGTTTTTATTGGTAACACTTTTGACTGTTATAGATAGTACAAGTTAACTTTACCCATTATTTGATCATTCCTTTGCTGTCTAAAGTAATCTGGAATTTTTTTTTACAGCGTCCCATAGCAGCAGTTTCATCAGAACTGAACATCAATCAATCCATCTGTCTATTTTCGATGTTTGTTTTAACTGTTTCAATGTTGAGCTGTTCAGAACCTCTTCACGTTGAGACATCACTCATCACAGAGAGCCAAATGACCACTTCTCAAACTAGGGTAACTTAACAGCAATAATGCCTCCAGCAGGGGTTTCCAAGTTCTGTCCTTGAGAGCCCCTATCCAGTATGTTGTCAATTTTCCTGTTTTCCTGATTTTCTCCCTCGTCCAACACACCTGAATCATATAATCATGATCGCAATCAGGTTTCTGCAGAGCTTTTTGATGAGCTGATCATTTGATTCAGCTGTATTGGAGGAGGGAGCCAGGAAAAACAGGCTGGATATGGGCTCTCAAGGACGGAATTTGTAGATTCCTGGCCTACAGTGTGTCTTTCAGGTAGTGTTAATTAGTCTCAGTTTTCAATCACGCTTGCTAGTTATTAAAGTTAGTCAGCCTAATCCTGTTTTTATTTCGTCAACTTTTAGTCAACTAGAAATCTATCATTTTAGTCTTTATTTTAGTCGAGGAAACAATTCTATTTGTCTATAGTCAACAAAAACTGTCAACGTTTTAGTCAGGACAATTGTTTTACTACCCCTATATATTATTTTTTGCTAGTAGAGTTGAACATTTCGGATCTAAAATTATTTCACATAAAAATTTCCCTCATCTTTTTGATGAATTACAGTGGCTACTATGGGTCCATGCTACAAGCTACTAAGTTAGCCAGCATAAGTTAGCGATCGCATTAGTATTGTAGGACCGTTATAGCCATTTTCAACACTTAAGATCGGTCAACACTTTGTAAAAATAACACCCACATGTGTGGACTGACCAACAGCATAGATTTTTGAAAAAAATATATTTACCAAATGTGTGACTTGTGAGGTTTCAGCCCGACGCCAGCGAAATGTAATATGTTCTAGCTGTTAAAATCATGTTCATTTTGAGTTTTGTTTTACAATAGCACATGCAAGACAGTGAACGTTTCATGATGCTGCCCCGTTGACTGGAATATGCTTGATTTGTTTTCAAACCAAATGACAGTTTTACCAGTGGAATCATTTCAGGTCATATTTGACAAAAATCTTATCTCAACAACTCTATCGTGACATACAGTGATTCACTTACAGTACAGCCTCACAATTAACCGTCTAAAAATATTATCAAACTGTGGTTAATTGGTCATTAGATCAATCAAACGGTGATCACGGTCAGTGTTTTTAAACAGTGGTGCTCTGTCAAGGTGGGAGCACTTGATTTTAATATATCTGACTATTATGTCCCCCAAAACCCCCTATTTAGTTATTGTATTTCTATATTTATGGAATTAATTTGTTTTCATTTGCATATTTCAACATAATCGTGCATTTCTTTTTTTAAGGACTGTAAAATTACAGGCGATTTTCCACCGCAGGAACTTTAGGAGGACTTTTTATTTTACCATGGTAAAATCCAGTTTGCGCGTTTTTCCACCAACAACAATTTCCAGGGTAATTATATTCCCCAGGGGCCATCCAATACTATCTCAGCAGCAAGGTCTTGCTGAGCCTGGCTGGAACTTTGAGGGGGCAAGCTGCATTGACCACAACTGATTGGTCAAATTTGGGGGCTTGGTTTTTACATCGGCTGGACTCAATCAAACTCATTTGAATTAATTACAGAGAACTCGAAGACGCTGTGGAAACACAATTCTAAATTCCCTGCTGAACTTTTATAACCAAGAACTCCCTTTAGCCAGGACTCAAAGTTCCTGGTCTTGTTGGTGGAAAAGCAGCTATTGTTCTACATAGCTCCACAAAGAGTCATCACAGGCCATAGTGGACTCCATCCGTGGCCATTGGCCATGAGAAATCCCATGCAATGGGACTCCTCCAAATTTTAATTAAAAGATCTCTGCCCTATCCAGTAGTGAAAGTACTGCAGCAATCAGAGCTTAAGGACAGAACATGAACATGAGCATGTTTGCGTATTTCCTGTAGTTCCATTTTTAGATGCATCTGCTCAAAAGTTACAATGTTACTTGATCATGAGGGACGATCAGTGTATCACCAATTATAGAACAAAATTGTCACAGAATGCTTGGAACTTTTGCTAAGCACGTCCTCGAAATATTACCCCATAATAGTGGTGTCACGCCAGTGGAAAAGCATTAGTATGCATGCATTGGAAAAGGGGCATTTAATCTAAGGTCAGTGGTTACATTAGAATTCACACTGGTAGAGAAGCCTGTGGTGTAGACAGTGGTGTATTGAGGTACACTAATACAAAAAAAGAAAGAAAGAAAAAAAGATTTTTGCTCAACAAGTTAGTCTCAGTAAAGCTACTCAAATAAATGTATAATGCAGCAAAAGAATATTTCAACAAAAAGCCCAATAATGAGTGACATGACTTGCATACTGCGATTGGATGTCAACCAGTTCAAGGTGTACCCTGCCTACTGGCCATAGCCAGCTGGGATAGGCTCCAGCACCCCCCGTGACCCTTGTGAGGAGCAAGCGGTTCAGAAAATGAATGGATGGAAGGATGACTTGTATACATTTTCAATTTAACATCAATTGAATTATCTCTTTCTGCAATTTGTCATAAACTACAGCTGATTGTGACATCATCACATTGGGCAAAGGTGTAGGTAAATATGAACTTAGCTAAAAAAATAATGACATTTGTGTTTGGTGGATTCTCTCTTTTTTGTAACAATGCTTCTTCGAAAGCCTGCTCTGTACAATTTTAAATGCTGCCACAATTAAAAGGAACATACAATTGTGGGATAAACAGCAGAGCTGATATGTGAGTTGCACACATGAGAAATTTGCCAAATCATCTATGCCAATGCCAAAAAGCCTGTTTTGATGTTGTTGCCACTGACCCTTATTTAGCATTTGATGGATTGAATGGTTAAAGTTTGAGGAAACATGGAGACATGTTAGCAATTTCACACTTTTGAGGATCCTCAGTAGAATGTGGACACACCATACATAACCACACCAGCCTGGCACCTCCTTCTCATAATTCTCAGCCTGGTCATACATGGTACATACTGTGGCATGGTATCCTATTCTTTAACAAGCAAACTGTGTAGGTTACTCGGGCATGAATAGCAGCAGCAGAACAAGCTGATGCCACAAGGGGGGGTTGAGTCAGCCCATTCCATCATCCCCATTCCCAAATTCTGGAGATAGCCTCTGACGGGGCGAGCCAGGATGGAGTTAAATCCTATACTGTGGTGCTATGGGATTGACACTGGCTGCAGAGTCTCATCTGGGAATCTCTTTACATAAGTCCTTCTCAGATGTCGTGGTGCTCTCATTGTCAGAGAATGTGCAAGGAGTAGCTCCTCTGCAGTAGTGTTAATTTCGCCAACAGAAGCTAAACTAAAATAATTTCGTCAACACACATTTTTCACCGGACTAAAACAAGACTAGACTAAAACCTTCAGTCATAAACAATAACTGGGACTAAATCAGTATGCATTTTCCTTGACTAATAAAGACGAGACAAAAATGTCCTTCACTTAATAAAAACTGGACTAAAATCTATGGACATTTAACTCTTTCACCGCCAAAAACGTTTCATAACGATGAGTAAAATCATGATGTATGCTGCCATAAATGTTAAATGACGTCAAGTTTTTTTGTTTGTTTTTTTAAATCAATGGGAAGTGCAACGTCTAAGTGAACCGCTGCCTCGTCAATGGGTTGTGGAATCAAAATCACTAACATTAACTAACGATGGCCAGCAGATGGCAGCATTGTCTCTCTTTTCAATAGGCTGCCAGTATATGGAATTACAATGAAACATGACAGAATCGGATGAAATCGAACAAAAGGCTTTGTCGCATTAAACCTAAAAAAAGCGCGTCACTAAACAAAAAAATATTCATGTCAAAGTCACTGTTGTGCAGAAAACATATCTTTTCACAAAAAGCTTGTTTTCTCCTTGTCTTTTAAATTTTCGCTCAATATCACTCAAATGACCTATTTTCAAATAAAGATTACTAAAGAACGAAATAAGGTATAAACTAGGGCTGTCAAAGTTAAAGCGTTAATAGATTAATTAATCACAGAAAAATATCGCATTAATCACGTATTAACGCAGATTAATCACACAATTTTTTTTTTTACCGCACTTGAGCCTTGAACGTAACCGATGATGGTTACATTGAAGGCTGTACAGGTCAGTGATTAGGTCAATGCACGGCATTTCCTACGCCTGTTGTTCCAAAATGAGCGGGGTGACTCCAGTCGGTGGTAAATTTCACTTTCAAAAACACCCCGACGGGACTTTAAATAAAACAAAAGTAATTTGCGTTTAATTAATTAATAATTGCTGAATTGCACCCAATTGATATGATGCTGTGATGTTATGAGCAATACACGCATGCATGCAATTGTGTTCATGCATTTAATCAATGTTTGCAAATGACATTCAGATAATAAAATGCATTAATGTCAAAATATTACGGTATTTTGTATTTATTTTATATTACACAAATACGCAAATAATAATTTAGCTGATTAATCGTGATTAATCAAAATTAAAAAGTGTGATTAATCAGATTAAAAATTTTAATCGTTTGACAGCACTAGAATAAACGTACTTTTTTTTTTCTAATGAAACAATGGAATACAATCTTTCGTTTGGTACAAACATTGTATATGTAGTAAAAGCACAAAATATTCTGTTTGCCTTGAAACAAGAGTTAAAATGCTTGAAACCCGGCAGTAAAAGTGTTAAGTTCATGAACAAAAACAAGAGGAAAATTATATGATTTTGTAAAATCTTGTCTCTACTAATCTGTCATGTCTGTGACACTGTCATGTGACACACAGCACAAACATGGGAGGTGGATTCACGGTAAATCCATCCATCCATTTTCTTGACCGCTTATTCCTCACAAGGGTCGCGGGGGGTGCTGACGCCTATCTCAGCTGGCTCTGGGCAGTAGGCGACCCTGAACTGGTTGCCAGCCAATCGCAGGGCACACAGAGACGAACAACCATCCACACTCACAAGCACACCTAGGGACAATTCGGAGCACCCAATTAACCTGCCAAGCATGTCTTTGGAATGTGGGAGGAGACCGGAGTACCCGGAGAAGACCCACGTGGGCATGGGGAGAACATGCAAACTCCACCCAGGAAGGCCGGAGCCTGGACTCGAACCAGAGTCCTCAGAACTGGGAGGCGGACGTGCTAACTACTCGACCACCGTGCCGCCCGGATTCACGGTAAAAGGTTAAAAAAAAAAAAAAAAAAAGAAGTAAATTATAGTTATAACTTAATCCAACGACTAAAACGTTCCAATAAAAATGTTATTGCGGCAGCTAACTAATGCTGACTAACTTACTAGCTCATAGCATGGTACCATACTGTAATTGTGTGTGCAGTTGTTTTTCTCATCAAAAAGATAATTTTTTGTGTGAAATAGTTTTAGATCTGAAAAGGTCCAATCAATATAATCCTCTGACAAAAAAACAAAACAAAAAAAAAACACAGGGGTATAATGGTTGTCCTGACTAAGACAGTTTTTGTTGACTAATACTAAAAGAATAAAATTATGTTTTGTTGGACTAAAAGAGGGTTGCACGGCGGTCGAGTGGTTAGCACGTCCGCCTCCCAGTTCTGAGGACTTGGGTTTGAGTCCAGGCTCCGGCCTTCCTGGGTGGAGTTTGCATGTTCTCCCCGTACCTGCATGGGTCTTCTCCGGGTACTCCGGTCTCCTGCCACATTCCAAAGACATGCATGGCAGTTTAAATGGGCACTCCAAAATTGTCCCTAGGTGTGCTTGTGAGTGTGGATGGTTGTTTGTCTCTGTGTGCCCTGCGATTGGCCGGCAACCAGTCCAGGGTGCCCCCCGCGTACTTGCCAGAGCCAGCTGAGATAGGCTCCAGCATCCCCTGCGACCCTTGTGAGGAATAAGCGGTCAGGAAAATGGATAGATGGATAGACTAAAAGACTAAAATGCAAAATTTATATCCATCCATCCATTTTCTTGACCGCTTATTCCTCACAAGGGTCGCGTGGGGTGCTGGCGCCTATCTCAGCTGGCTCTGGGCAGTAGGCGGGGGACATCCCGGACTGGTTGCCAGGCAATGGCAGTGCTAAATTTATAGTCGAAGAAAAATAGACTAAAGAAAAATGGGTTTGAGGTTGACTAACTGCTAAAAACTAACAAGTGTGACTGAAATTAGACTAAAACAGACTAAATTTAAAAATGGCAGACAAAATTAACACTACTCTGCAGAGGCAAGGCAAGATTATTTTCTATAGCACATTCATTACACAAGGCAACTCAATACGCTAAAGAAGTGCACTTACAACAATTTTATAGACAAATGATAGTATTTATGGTCGTGGCGAAAAGTTAAGGGGTGGTGGGTCCTAAACAGTTTCTTCCTCCTTGACTAACAAAAAATAAATGAGAAACACTGCTCGACATTGAGATTGCCTCAATTGATTATATGCCTCGTTATTTCTTAACCTACACATCAGATTGCCTCCACCACAAAATGTTTCTCAAAGGTGCAGTAATCGGCATAGCAGTTTGCACGTCTTCTCGACACGTTTGCGCCATGATCCATCTGCTGTACGCAGAATCTAGATTCATCACTCATCATAACATTCCTCCACATATTCACTCTTTTTCTTACGGTAACGTTAATTGACGTTTACAAAAATCCCGAGTAGCACCGTTAACATTAACTGACGTCAATTACATTTTTTTTTTCCCAATGGGCAGTGCAACGTCTTGGTCAGCTCTCGTTTCATGAATGAGCTGAAAAAAAACAAAAAAAACACCAACTGTGGCCAGCAGATGGCAACATTGTATCTCTTTTCAATGGGTTCCTGTGGATCAAATGACATATGGCGGATCTTAGGAAATACTACATTTCAAGTTACAAGTTACATTACAAGTCACTGTTGTGCAGAAAATGTATCTTTTCACAAAAAGCTTGTTTTCTCGAACCTCGCCAGCCAAATTGAAAATTGTGATTGTGATTCACTCGAGGGAGTTCTTCACATTATCATTCTGATTGGACAATGTGGCATCTTTGCACTTTTGTTTTGACCAATCAAGGCAATGGGAAAAAATGTCTTCCGTCTCGTCCTAGGGAGGGGGAGGAGGGAAAGCACGGATATCTTTACCAGATAACCATTTTCTTAACCACTTGCTCCTCACAAGGGTTGCGGGTGTGCTGGAAATTATCCCAGCTGGCTTCGGGAAGTAGACGGGGTGGGGTACACCCTGAACTGGTTGCCATCCAATTACAGCCCTATATAGTTTTCTACAGTAAATATTTTTAAAATCTTAAACTTTCACATTTCTTTGTTTTAATGAACAAAAACAAAAGCAGAAGTGTCTCATAAAGTATGTACTTATAAGTACTTATAAGTAATTACTTATAAATGGTTTTAGAGTTACATTTTATCTGCTGTCAAATTTTTAAGAGGTTGGTACCGATATTTGTCAAAATGCCCAATATCAGCGCCAGTAATAGGTCTATCCCAAGTACTGACCAGTGTAGCAGAGCCCATTCCCACAGGTGGTGCCCATCAGGTCCCTGAATTACTCTAGAAGCTCAGAACAAAGTGCTATATTTTGGTACCCAGTGCAAGTCCAGTGAAAAGTATAGTCTAATTTATTTCTGTTGGTATTTCCCTTGTGACTTGAGTTGCTCGACAACAAGTCGTGATGACAGTGGACAAGATTGTCGTCCATTGCTGGAGCTCTCCATGCAAACGGGCGAGACTTCCTTGAAAGGCAGTTTGCAACGGCGGAGCCCAACCACGACACACTTAGGACCGCCCTGTCATTTGAATAACATTTCGACGTGACAGAGCATAAAAAAATGTGAGAGCACAGCATGTGACCTTAGGCATACGCAACTCCATATACTTCCAAAATATTTTATTGAAACACGAGGTTTGCCTGCAAGAGCAGTGGCTATCAAAGCAAGTCAATAATTCCATACAACTTAACTCATGTGAACATTATGTTGTTTAGCTCAGTAAAAGTCAGTGCTTTTTTTTTTCTTCACCTGCTCCTCAGCCGATGTTCCCTTTTCATCTGTATCGTTTTGATTTGGCACCTTCCACTGGCCCTCCTTTACCACCATCATTCTCCTCCTCATTCTCATTTTGTTTTAGAAAATAATCAGCAAGAGACAGCTTCATTTTTAAAAAAAAATTCGCTAATGCCCTTTTTTCCCATTAGCCCCGCACGGCACGCTACCACACCACGCCACACTGCACGCAATCACTCTACACCACCTCCATTGCTCGAACTGTCCAAGCTAAGCTTGGACTCCCGCAGTGCGTGTGGATCAGCCATAACATATCACGAGTGGGAAGTCACGCCAACATTAAACCATATTTACAATTTAACATGGACCACCATGGATGAAATATTGCGATTCACAACTGGCTCGCGAAGCTATTTTTGAATGGAGAGCTCTGCTGCTGGAGTTCTCATTCAACTGAATGGGAACACATGACCAGCAAGCGTTGTGCACTCGCAACATTACAAATCTGTCCACAAGTGCCTTTTAAATTGTGAATATAGTTCAGCGTTGTTGTAAAACATTATTATATTTATTGTATATACTGTATTTTTATTACTTTGGCCAACACTGGCGGGCGCCTTTGCCTCTTCTCGCTTTAAAGAAGGAAATGGGTGTGTGCGGCGTTGCTGTCGGCCAATCAGATGACAGGTGACAGCGCCGCCCCACTAGTCCCCCGACAACCGGTGCTGCAGAACCACTGCCGAAAGGGTTCGAAACAGCGGTTACAACGGAACCGCTCGGCTCCGAAAGAGTCCCATGGAGACACTAACATCCGGGGACAAAAAAATGCCGCTTTGGTGTGGAACCGGTCCAGTGGAAAAGCGCCATCTACGTTTGTATATAAATTGTATTCTGTGCAGTGCGCGTGTACGCATATGCTGTGCTCGATCAGGAAGTAGCCAGCCAATCACATTGCAGCGGCTCATGTTTCACCCAAATACTATTCGATAGAGTCGGCACGCGGCGGTGCGCTCTTATTGCTACAGGAGAGCCAGCGGAGGACACGGCGACTTTCGAACGTACGTTTTAAACATACTGCAGAGGGAGCATCAACGCACTCATGAGCGGTATTTTTTTTCACCAGCACGCACTTGAAAGTTGACCGCATTTGCGAGTGAAATGCTAGCAGTTTCGAGCCCTGTTATTCCACCTGAACAACTAGATAGACCTGGTTTTACGTAGTCTACAATGTAGTCTACTATTGGTCACAAAGTGCGAGATATGCCAGGGGGCATGGCAGCCATATCGGCCGAACGGCCAGGGAGACATAGCACGTCTATCAACTTCACAAACACGTTGTAGGAATAATTGTAAATAATAAGTTAGCATACATTTGCTGCAATGAAGAATGCTTTGCACTCATCGGGACTTTGCGGTCGTTCGGGACTCATAGAACTGTAGTTAAATTTGTAACGTTAGTTCTTTTTCGTCCCTCTTGACTGCCAGTAGGCGGTTCTTAAAAGCACGGAACGCCGAATACCAGCGATGGCACGAGGTCCCTGGAAACCAAACCTCACAGAGGGGCCTCCGAAGGACCGAGAACCACATCCAGTAGACGAGGACAGGTGACAACCAAGGTGATGAAACCAGAGAGCGTGCAAGGCGACGACCAGGAAGCAGCCATACAAACTTTATCCAAAGCCCATGGTCATGGTCCAACAAACCTCCCTGAGGGACCCCCAAAGGACTGAGAGTCTCAGCCAGAGGATGAGCAGAGGCGACCACTAAACCGTGCAAGGCGAAGACCAGCAAGCAGCCACAAAGACACCCCTCAAGGGTACATCTTTCAGCCCTGACCATGACGTGGAAACACTCCTGGTAGAGTGGTCGCTTGGAAACAGTCGCACCTCTCAGCTACCACAAATGAAAACAACCACCGGCAAGATGGCAACAGTTGTTGACACACAACGTACGTACCAACACAGTCTGTGCCAGCATAAGCTAGCAGAGTGCATGATAAACAATACCATAGCTAGCAAACATCAAGACAGCTGTCGGTCCACGGCCAGCCGCCGAGGAAGTAGCGTAGCGCAACAACTTAGGAGAGGATACGAAAAGACCTTACCTTCCCTGGCAAGTTCTCTTCAACACAGTAAAAGGCAACCATGGTAGCGAAAGCATCAGTTACGATACCGCTCGCTAGCCAGAAGAGGGTCGAGGCACGACCCCCCTTATCCATGAGGCGCAGAAATTCTGACGAAAGGGAAGGAATCTCCCGAGTCCATCAAAAAAACAATCACACATCGCTGTCGCAGCCAAGGGGGGCGGACACCCGCAGTCTGCTGAAGTCGCCTGTTTTCTGTTAAAAAATGATTGCAAACTTGACCACACATGTACTCAGTAATCTTCTACTCACATGCACAACACATAGATAACCAAGTGTACTGTGTTCCAACTATGCCTTGCATTTGCATTTTTAGGGTTTGAACACCCATGTAACTAGGGGCGTGGAAAACCAAATAAATAGAGAGGGGTGAGGAGAGGAATCTTCAGAGAGTGCAGGAGTGAATTGTATCAGTAAGTTCCTTTTTTAACCAAAAAATAGGCAATCATTTTAATTATCATGATTTCAATTATAGCCTAAATAATCGTGATTATTTTTTTACATAATCGAGCATCCCTATCACCCATATGTATGATTCTTACAAAAGTGGTACGTACCCTTTAAAAGAAATATAATCATGCTTCCCAGTGGAATAACATTCATTTGGTTCCGATTGATTCTTGATATGGTTTGATTATCTCACTCCCATCACCCCCCCAAAAAATAAATAAATAAATAAATACATTTTAAAAAGTGGTAAGGATGCCTCTGATGTAGTCTCAGTATGATTAATATGGTGTATATTGGTGTTAAAAAAAATAACGAACTGCACAGTCACAGGTCATAAAATAGTCATTGTTGTCACCGTCCTTTCACCCAAGAGAAGACATACATGCAACTGAAATCAGGGTAAAGTTTCTGACAGCATATAACCACATTCAAATGAAAAGAAGATTAATCACCCGGGGACATTTCCATAAATCAATCAAGTCAGGAATAAGCTGGATGCAAACACATTTGCATTACCTCAAAAAGGTGTCAATGCAGATCCAGTCATCTTACTATTCCCGTCCTTGCTGTGACAACTTTCAATGCCTCCCACTAAGTTGTTAGCAACACCAGTTGAGCCTATCACTGTCTGAGGGTGGGTAAAACTGGACAAGCAGTATGTGTGTGTGCGTGCGTGTTTGTATGACGACATGCAAAATTATTTTAGGCCCCTGCAGCTTGCATGAATCATGACTTCCCACATAGTAGGCCAGTGAATAGGGTGAGTCATATTGCTGTCTTATATGGTAACACTGCACATGTGATAGAAGCACAGTGTTATCTATAGACTGGATTCACTGCGTCATATTGCTGTCTTATATGGTAACACTGCACATGTGATAGAAACACAGTGTTATCTATAGACTGGATTCACTGCTTCAAACGTCTCTTATTGCTTCACTACTTGGCCACTGTGATTTGGTAGGGAAATAAAGTATTAATCACACTATTAATTTTGACCGCAGACTTTTTTAGCCGACAGTGGATGGTTATATTAAAGGTAGCTGTTGGAGTTTGAGCAATAAACATAACTACATGCATTAAAGTAAAGCATTTAATAAATGTTTAAATATACCGTAGGTCATCCCCCCCCCCCCCCATTTTTAAATTATACAACTAATTAATTGATTAGAAAAAGCAGGATGAGTGTGTGCAGTCGATATACATTTTTGAAGACGTCCTCATAACATTAAATGTCGAAAAAATTGTGATTTGTTGTGTGCCTAGACATGTGGATAACAGGACTGACATGGAATTATCTGATTGGCTGTTGACCAGATAAAGAGATTAAAGATTCTTGACATCACATAGCTTCTGACATCACATAGCGTCTTACCAGTTGAAACTAGATGCTGGTTACATCAGTTCAAAACAGATACTTGGCCTCACGGTCATGACCCAAACATAACCCTTGCATGGCCCAAGCATAACCCTTACATGACCCTAATCATGACAGTAAGCATAACCCTTGCATGACCCTAATCATGACAGTAAGCATAACCCTTGCATGACCCTAATCATGACAGTAAGCATAACCCTTGCATGACCCTAGTCATGACAGTAAGCATAACCCTTGCATGACCCTAATCATGACAGTAAGCATAACCCTTGCATGACTCTAGTCATGACAGTAAACATAACACTCGAAAAAACACATAACAGGTGCGCTTCAAATTTTTAAGTCAGTAATTAATCATGATTAATCAAAATTCCAAGATGTGATTAATCTGATTACAAATTTTAATCGTTTGACAGCTCTAATTAAAGTATAAGTTTAATATGTAGGATTTCAAACTATCTTGCAAAAAAAAAAAAAAAAAAAGTTGATATTTTCATTTTGGAATCCAACCCCCTCTCCCCAGCATTCCGGTATGAGTCAACATGGTCTATTTTTGTTTTTCACATGATACAGCTTCAGCGTAAAATCATCAGTCCGCACAAAAGACAGCCTTCAATACGCAAGCACAAAATCAATCTCAAATTGAAAAAAATTGTCCTTTGAATACCAAGTGAAGAGTAATTTCTTGGGGTTAAGACAATGATTGACATGTCAAGGGACTGAAAAATAAAAGTGTAAAACAGGGGTGTCAAACTCATGTTAGCTCAGGGCCCGCATGGAAGAAAATATATTATCAAGTGGGCTGCATCAAGGAAAATAACGGTATATAACTTAAAAACAATTGCCGTCATTTATACGCAGATTTTTATGGACCAGCCCTAAATTATGGAGCTCAACTGTAATCATATTGTTTCGAAAAATAGCACGAATGCAAATGGAACGCGGCAACATTGCCGGTATACGTTCCGGACGTGTTAACGCGACCTGTTTTGCATATATATTGTTCCCAGAATGCATTGCGTGGCACAGTTAATGATGTTATAAGGACGTTAATCCTTGTCATATCTATTTGTGTTACCAGTAATTGAATTTGCGTCATATTTAACACATTTATGTCGGTGTATGATTACAAAACAATAATAATAATTCAACAAACCGTAGTTTTAGTTGTGTGTAAAATAATGACATCCAGGACGTCAATTCCCCGTAGACGACAATTCCCCATACAAGTTACATTGCTCCTCTGAGGACTGCTTGTGAAATTACAAATTTATATGTTTTGATTGTGGCCGGTTGATTAATAATTAGTCCGACATTATAATTATTATTTTTTTTTTACTTTACAAAATCATCTCGCGGGCCGGATTAAACCCCTTTGCGGGCCTGATCCGGCCAGGTGTGTTTGACACCCCTGGTGTAAAAGATTGTGTGAAACTGAGAACAACCACACTCAGGAAAAAAAAAAAAAGGTAAATAGACAGTCCCATGTAAATAGTTGACGCAAGAGGCATCAGCTCCGTAAAACGGCAAATGTAGACAATGTGTGCAAATGCATACGCAGGTGTGTGAATATGTATCAGCAGATTAGTGTTTCCCAACTTTTGACAAAAGAAAAATCTTATCAGACGCCAGAACAAATTTAAGTCATTTCGCCAAGCACCAACTGGACACAAACTTCACTCAATTGATCTCTGGTAAAAAAAGGTAGACCTCCGAAAAATTGAAAAATATTCCATCATTAAAAAATACTTAAAAACTTGAGTATTTCTTGTGATAAAAGACACATTGACAAATCCAAACAAGTTAAAAAAAAAAAAAAAAAGTGAAAAATATTTAAAAAGCCCAGAGCAATGCTGCTAATTTATTTACAATATTTGTTTCATCACTCAGACAGCCCACTGTAGTTTGCAATATTTTCATGAAGTTGTATAATTTTTAACCTTATATAGTTTCCCATTCCTCCAACATTGATGTTATATTGTATTAATGTTGCATTTGTTCCAAAAATTAAAATTACAGCTGTATGTGCTTACAAGATCACAATCATTGTTTATCTGAACAAGTACATAAATGTTAACACAGGTTGAGAAACTTCACAGTTGACACAAGACACCGTTAAGTCAACATTTAGACGGCACATGAATTACATTGAATGATACAAATGACTCTTTCCTCAGATGTCTGACTGTGCCGCACATGCACAGTGCTTACCCTGTTCATTCTAACTTTTGCCCGGTGTAGGTCACTATTAAGTTTAAATCGTTTTGTAGCATTTTTTAAAGATGTTTGAGAAATAAATGGTCAAATAAAAGGCCTATTGTAAAGATATTTTAGGGGAAATTCCTACATAGAGCATCTTTAAAGAATAAACCACTTTGTGGCATTTTCTTCAGGATTAGTAGGCGTTTGTGTTATATGGGCTTCACAACAGCCATGAAGAAGCGGCATTCCCACAATGCTTTGCTGCAGTTAAAATGAACACTTGTGTCCCCTTCGTGAGCTGGCACCTTACCGTGGTGGAGGCGTTTACGTGTCCCAATGATCCTAGGAGCTATGTTGACTGGGGCTTTATGCCCCTGGCAGAGTCACCCATGGCAAACAGGTCCTAGGTGAGGGGCCGGACTAAGCAAGGCTCAAAAACCCCTTATGATGGACAAAAACTTTGGAGGCACGTTTCCCTTGCCCGGACGCGGGTCACCGGGGCCCCCCTCTGGAGACAGGCCTGGAGGCGGGGCTCGTTGGCGAGCGCCTGGAGGCCGGGCCTGCGCCCATGGGGCCCGACCGGGCACAGCCCAAAGAGACAACGTGGGTCCCCCTTCCCACAGGCTCACCACCGGTGCGAGGGGCCAAAGCGGTCGGGTGCAGTCTAGGCTGGGTGGCAGCCAAGGGAGGAGACCTTGGCGGACCGACCCCCGGCTACAGAAGCTGGCTCCTGGGACATGGAATGTCACCTCTCTGGCAGGGAAGGAGCCTGAGCTGGTGTGTGAGGCTGAGAAGTTCCGACTACTAGACATAAGGCCTCAGTATGCTTCTGCGAGAGGCTCGCGTGGAGGCGTCACGTCGGAGCTCCGCTCGTGCGTTTGCCTTCCGACTTGTGCGCAATACACATCTGTGTCTGCTGGAGTTTCACACCAAGTCCTGCTGTCGCTATGGCTGGGACGCCACAGAGTGGCGATTCCTCTGCATTTTATGACGGATTCAGGAAGTTCAATTTAATTCAGAAACACGAAACAAAGCCGGGGGGAGAGTAAGTTCATCACCGTGGCAATTAATTATTGCTAATTTGCACCGGTGTCAGCCGTAAACTCGCCAAAACACAACAGCCATGCGCTTAGCGAACACAGTTTTTTTTGTTTTTTTTTAAGTTATTGTTGTTTTCCGCCTCTCGTCCCAGGCACATATCCACATGCACAGCCGTGGTCTCCGAGCAGGAAGTCGATTTGCGCCGCCAGTTGCCTTCACGGAAACTATCTGGGCGAGGGGCGGGGAAAGAGAGAGAGAAAAAAAAAGAAAAAACCCCATCGAACGGACCAATCAGAAGCGAGCTACGCCCCGCCATCTACGGCGTTCAAGGATTGGCGACGTGTGCACCGCAGCCGGCCACGAGCGACGCGGCACTTAAAATTCATGGCTCGCGCCGATCGTGTGACCTACGGCGATCATCAACGCGAGAGCAAACGTGGAGACATAAATTAGGCTATAGTCGGACTCGCCTCCACACACAGCTTGGGCTCTGATACCAGTCCTCTCGAGAGGGGTTGGACTCTCTTTCATCCTGGAGTTGCCCATGGTGAGAGGCGCAGAGCAGGTGTGGGCATACTTATTGCCCCCCGGCTCGGTGCCTGTACGTTGGGGTTCACCCCGATAGACGAGAGGGTAGCCTCCCTCCGCCTTCGGGTGGGGGTAACGGGTCCTGACTGTTGTTTGTGTGCATATGCACCAAACAGCAGTTCAGAGTACCCACCCTTTATGGAGTCCTTAGAGGGTGTGCTGGAGAGCGCTCCCCCCTGGGGACTCCCTCGCTCGGAACCGAGCGGTTTTCTGTTATTGGACTTCTGTGCTCGTCACGGATTGTCCAAAATGAACACCATGTTCAAACATAAGGGTGTCCATATGTGCACTTGGCACCAGGACACCCTAGGCCGCAGTTCGATGATCGACTTTGTAGTCATGTCATCGGATTTGCGGCCGCATATTTTGGACACTCGGGTGAAGAGAGGGGCGGAGCTGTCAACTGATCACCACCTGGTGGTGTGTTGGCTCCGACGGTGGGAGAAGATGCCGGTCCGACCTGGCAGACCCAAACGTAGTGTGAGGGTTTGCTGGGAACGTCTGGCGGAATCCTCTGTCAGAAAGAGCTTCAATGCCCACCTCCGAGAGAGCTTCTCCCTTGTCCCGGGGGAGGGGGGGGAAATTGAGTCCGAATGGGCCATGTTCCGCGCCTCCATTGTTAAGGCGGCCGATCGGAGCTGCTGCGGCGGCAATCCTCGAACCCAATGGTGGACACCAGCGGTAAGGGATGCCGTCAAGCTGAAGAAGGAGTCCTATCGGGCCTTTTTGGCCTGTGGGACTCCGGAGGAAGCTGACAGGTACCGGATGGCCAAGTGGAACACGGCTTCGGCGGTTGCTGAGGCAAAAATTCGGACATGGGAGGAGTTCGGTGAGGCCATGGAAAACGACTTCCGGACGGCTTCGAGGAAATTCTGGTCCACCATCCGGCGTCTCAGGAGGGGAAAGCAGGGCACCATTAACACTGTGTATAGGGGCGATGGCGTGCTGCTGACCTTGACTCGGGACGTCGTGAATCAGTGGGGGGAATACTTCGAAGACCTCCTCAATTCCACCGACACGTCTTCCTTTGAGGAAGCAGAGTCTGGGGATTCTGAGGTGGGCTCTCCTATCTCTGGGGTCGAAGTCACTGAGGTGGTTGGAAAGCTCCTCGGTGGCAGGGCCCCGGGGGTGGATGAGATCTGCCTGGAGTTCCTAAAGACTCTGGATGTTGTGGGGCTGTCGTGGTTGACACGTCTCTACAACATCGCGTGGACATCGGGGACAGTGCCTCTGGATTGGCAGACCGGGGTGGTGGTCCCCCTTTTTAAAACTCATTCACTGCCTTTGACAAGTATACTTGTCAATTGTATTTTTTAGAGCGGTGCTAAATGGGGGCAAATCTGATTATGCTCCACTGTAAATATCAAACTTGGAAACAACTTTACTGATGCCCAACCACCGGTAGATTACATCATTGCCCCATTTTATACGAAATAAACACAGTGTCAGAGTCCATGGGAGAAATGGCTGTATTTTGGCAAACCTACTTTTTTTCTACTGTCAATTATAAAAGAACGGGACGGGACAAAAAGTAGGGAGTCTATTCTGTTATTTGGTAGATTTGGTTTAAATATAATTATTGAATGTAATATCACGTGAGTATTGAAAATTTTAAAATTTTCTAAAATTACTGGCAGTGAATGAGTTAAGAAGGGGGACCGGAGGGTGTGTTCTAGAGATAGACCGATAATCGGGGCCGATATTTGACATATTGGTACATATCGGTATCGGTCTGTTTTATTAATCTGACGGCCGATATGAGCGATCCATTTAAAACTCCGCTTCGAATACAGCCCAGAGCGTCTCTGTCTGTTATGGAGTCCAACTCCAGCAATGTAACGCCCATAGCAGCATTTGATTGGTTAGCCGTGCAAGAGCCAGAACCATCCAGCAATGTAACGCCCATAGCAGCATTTGATTGGTTAGCCGTGCAAGAGCCAGAACCAATCAGTAGTGTATGCCGTGTATCACAGTAGCCGGTCACACACGCACCCACGGACACAACGCGAGAGACACATGCTTCGAAGGTAAGTTAAAAGAGAAGAGACTCCGCCGATCGTTTCACCATGATAAGCTAAACACATTGAATTATGTTGTGTATTAAATGCACTATATGAATGGAGCTGCAGTGCCTTGCATTGAATCCCCGCTAGCTAACAGTGGTGTGTTCAGCTTAGCATGTAGGCTAACACCCAGTAGCTAATTCGCTACTTGAACTACTCGGGGAGGGAATCACACACATTTTCACTTAATTAAGTAAATAATGTTTGTTAGAAAGGTTCCAAATATTAACAGTTGTCATTATTATATTGTCTAGTTCCATGTTAAGAGTAGAGTAATGTCATTATATTTACCTCTCGTGACGCACACATTGCATTCTGGGTCACGTCCACTACTTGTTGCATAGCGGTTATTATGCAGTGAGATGCCACAGTGACACTAAATAGCGTTTAGTTACTTTATATTGTGTTTATTTGTCGCACTGGTTTGCCATTGTGTGCCTTAAGCTTCGACGTCGATTTGATTGACAGCTCGTTGTGCACCTCGTTAAAGTCCGCTCCGTAACAAATTAAGTGTCTCAAACACTGTTTAACTACACGAACGTGTTCTCTTCCGTATGTTAGGCATTAGTAGAGAAGTGCACTAAAGTATAGTGTGCTTATTTGCTCGTTTTGTCTCTCTTTTCACGTCATGTCTGCCGTCAGTTGGGACATTATCCTCTCAATCGATGCCACTAATATGTAACATCTACGGCCGTAGTCGGCTGCAATTAATGTTCAGTGATGTAATTTTGTTACGTGCATCATACTTTGAATAATGAGCTCATGTTTGGTGTGTTGTATAACTTTCTCGTGTGTTAGTAACTATTCATGTGGACAGCTAAGATAGTGCTTGTTAATGTGAATTAGCAATGTTGCAGCCTAGTTATTATTTAGACAAGTACATCTGTGCCATTAAGTGATACAGTACAGTACAGTAGTGAGAGAATAGTGTGCCCATATACACACACGTGTCTATAAGTGTAAAACACATTAAACAGCAGAAAGTGGCAGCGGTCCACCGCAACAATGTCTGTTTAACCAAGTTATTCTTACTATTATTATAACCAAGTTATTTTACTCTACCTTTTTCTGCGTTGATTGGGGCATCCTAAGTGGCAGTAAACTACATGATGAAGTGTCTTTTGACAGTTCTCTTGTAGAGAGGAGTAGCATGATATTGCTGTTCTCGATTTAAGATCCTCAGCTTATCAAAACTGTCTATATGGTAACAATAACAATAATTATAATAAGGTCTACAAGAACTGTATGGTGTTCAGGGATGAATAGTTTTTCTCATGGAATTTTTTTTATTTTTTTTTGCTGTAGTAATAAGTAATGCCACAGCTGATGCACATTTTGAATGACAGGGTTCCTCCTATTACTTCAAAATATAAAAATATAACATTTATAGAATAAAACTACAAGTATCCCAAATGCTATAAAAGGTAATTTCACATTGGCCCCCACATTTAACTCCCCCCGCCACCAACGTCTTATTGCAGATAGAAGGATGTAAAATGAAAAGTGTAGTGTGAGAATCCATTGTAAAGAACGGTTAGGGTTTGCATTATTCAAAAATTTGGTGCCAACATTTTAACTTTTACTGCAAATGAATATCGGCTTCAAATATCGGTTATCTGCCTCCTTGACTACCGATAATCGGAATCGGTATCGGCCCTGAAAAAAGCATATCGGTCTATCTCTAGTGTGTTCCAACTATAGAGGGATCACACTCCTCAGCCTCCCTGGTAAGGTCTATTCAGGGGTGCTGGAGAGGAGGGTCCGTCGGGAAGTCGAATCTCGGATTCAGGAGGAGCAGTGTGGTTTTTGTCCTGGCCGTGGAACAGTGGACCAGCTCTACACCCTCAGCAGGATCCTCGAGGGTGCATGGAGTTCGCTCAACCAGTCCACATGTGTTTTGTGGATTTGGAGAAGGCGTTCGACCGTGTCCCTGGGGTGGGTCCTGTGGGGGGTGCGTCGGGAGTATGGGGTACCGAGCCCCCTGATACGGGCTGTTCGGTCCCTGTACAACCGTTGCCAGAGTTTGGTCCGCATTGCCGGCAGTAAGTCGGATTCGTTTCCAGTGAGGGTTGGACTCCGCCAAGGTTGCCCTTTGTCACAGATTCTGTTCATAACTTTTATGGACAGAATTTCTCGGCGCAGCCGAGGCGTTGAGGGGGTCCGGTTTGGTGGCCTCAGCATTGCATCTCTGCTCTTTGCAGACGATGCGGTGCTGTTGGCTTCATCAAGCCTCGATCTCCAACTCTCACTGGAGCGGTTCGAAGCCGAGTGTGAAGCGGTTGGGATGAGGATCAGCACCTCCAAATCCGAGACCATGGTCCTCAGTCAGAAAAGAGTGGCGTGTCCTCTCCGGGTCGGGGATGAGATTCTGCCCCAAGTGGAGGAGTTTAAGTATCTTGGGGTCTTGTTCACGAGTGAGGGCAGGATGGAGCGGGAGATCAACAGGCGGATCGGTGCAGCGTCTGCAGTGATGCGGACTCTGTATCGGTCCGTCGTGGTGAAGAAAGAGCTGAGCCAAAAGGCAAAGTTCTCGATTTACCGGTCGATCTACGTTCCAACCTTCACCTATGGTCACGAGCTGTGGGTCGTGACCGAAAGAACGAGATCCCGGATACAAGCGGCCGAAATGAGTTTCCTCCGCAGGGTGTCCGGGCTCTCCCTTAGAGATAGGGTGAGAAGCTCGGTCATCCGGGAGGGACTCAGAGTCGAGCCGCTGCTCCTCTGTGTTGAGAGGAGCCAGCTGAGGTGGCTCGGGCATCTGGTTTGGATGCCTCCTGGACGCCTCCCTGGAGAGGTGTTCCGGGCATGTCCCACCCGCGGGAGGCCCCGGGGAAGACCCAGGACACAATGGAGAGACTATGTCTCTCGGCTGGCCTGGGAACGCCTTGGGATTCCGCCGGAGGAGCTAGTTGAAGTGGCTGGGGAGAGGGAGGTCTGGGTTTCCCTCCTAAAGCTGCTGCCCCCGCGACCCGACCTCGGATAAGCGGAAGAAGATGGATGGATGGATGGATGGATGGATGGACTTGTGACTGTTTGATACAGTGTGTTGTTTTGTTTGTTTTTACACGTATAGGGGTGTTTTTCTAGCCATGTATATTGCTATTATTGGTGCTAAATTATTGTGATTTCTGCTGACCCCCTATGTAACAGAGACACTCTTTTACTTATAATTGAAATGACGCTGTATTCCCAGCCATGGACTTACTCATCTTTTGTCACCGGGGGGAAAGACTTTGCACGGCGGCCGGTGAACAGCAAATATCTGAAATTAGTTAGCACTGCAGCCATCCAAAAAGTTATCGACAGCACAGATGTAATAAAAACTGACAGCAAACCACAAACACTGGTGCCATTTGGCCCTAGAGCAGTGCTTCTCAACTATTTTCTGTCATGCCCCCCCAGTAAGAAGAAAATATCTTGCGCCCCCCGCGCCCGCCCTCCCCGCGCGACTATAAATAGTATCATTTGTCTATAAAAATTGTTATAAGCACACCTCTGCATAAGACTGTATCCTTATGAACGTATAAGAGATTTAAAAAAGAAACATGGACCAACTTACAAAGAATAGCTTTATTAAGTGTAACAGAAAAGATTTAAAGTGCATCTGAAATTAAAAAATAAAATTAAATCCTTTGACATGGTCAGTCAAAAAATGTTTATAGTTAAACCATATGATACGGAAGGAAAAATAAAATGACATAAAATCAATAAATAATGCATTCAAACTGATCACCAACATTAACTCAGGAGCACAATATTAAAAAAAAACAAAAAAAAACTTTAACCTGCAAAACAAACATATATAAAATAATTTGTGCTGATTTTTTTTTTTTCTGTGTGCAAAGCGCGCATGTTCTGCAAACAAAACCCCTACACCACCTAGCGAATGCTCCCTGCGCACACTCTGCCAATAATGAGAGCACCACTGCCCCCTAATGTAGTGGAGGTGCAATTGCACTTTAGGACAGTAAAACAAATCAAAATAAAAAAATTAAAAAGCATGTTCCCCGAGGTCAAACGCTAACCCCTTGATGGAGCTTCGCGCCCCCCTCGTGTGGCCCGCCCCACTATTTAAGTTTGAGGACCAAGAGTGGAGTTTACGACATGCTCTGCACTCATTCTAAAACTGTGGTCCTGGGACTGTAAGGGTCTGCAAACTGTTATATTAACAACAAAAAATGAATACATAGATATGAGGACCAGGGCATGAATAAATAATTCTGGTGGAATTTAGCGGGATACATTGTAGTTAATGATGTTCAATTGGCATTG
>NC_135431.1:19486284-19506284 GCF_051991245.1 Festucalex cinctus | reverse complement strand
CCTAGCGTAGAAAAATAAAAACCAAGCCCGGCACGTTTGAGCTAGAGCAACAAAAATTGGCAGGCACTTGTAGCACCCTGGGACGCACAAAAAGTCAATTGGGACCATGTAGCTAAAATGTACAGGAAGTGAGCTATGATTTTTTTAATGTCCAATTTTGGCCTATTTTGGCACATTCACTGTGGTCACGCTTTTTCCCCCTTTACAAACATTTTTCATCCAATTGACTTCAAACTTGGCATTTATCATCTCAAGATCTGAGAGAACAACTGGGCAAAACATCTTGCCTTTTCGAAATACTATATGACGGGGGCGGGGCATCAAATATTGCCTTTAAAATTTCATTTGTCCAGAAAGAGCAAATACTTAATAACTCCCATGTTCAAGCTCCCAAAAATCTCAAACTTCTCATACAACTTAATAGTCATGGCCTGAAAACATCTATACAATGAAATTCACTTATACATATAGCGCCACCTAGTGGTGACAATAAATGTCATACTTTACGTTTTTAGCTACTGTGCCGAGCTCGTTGAAGGGATCCAGTTGAAAATTGGTCAGAAAAGCCTTAAGATGTTGATCATGCCCCACACCGAATATTGTAACTTTTCGTCAAAGGGCGTGGCCTATACAGTGCCGCAAAGTCTGAAGATTTTTCGTGAGAATAAAAGCTGCATTAACTTGACCGAGATGATCCTATCTTCTCAAAATTTCACACATTTGATGAGAGTCCAGCCCTAAAGACATCTACGAACTTATATTTCATCTTACTGATAGCGCCACCTAGTGGCAATTTTTTTTCTTACGAATTTTCTTCTACGTTTTTCTCCAAACACGTTAACTGGACCTACCTCATATTTGCTCAGATGAGGGTTTCGGCCTTCATGATGTCACAACACGAAGTTTGTGAGTTTTCGCGAATCGCTGTGGGCGTGGCTAAGCGCTGTTCGCCAAGAAAACAACGCCAGTTTTGAGGGTCTAAACATGCACAGAAACTCATGAAACTTGGCACACACATCTGACCTGTTAAAATGAGCAATATTTTATTGTTGATTGTGCTATTTTTACAAAAATGACTCAATAGCGCCCCCTAGAAATTTTTAACGAAGCAGCCCCACTTGTACGTTTAAGCAAAAACGACGAATATTTTTAGGTGTATGAGGGAGCCCAAGACCTACAAAAAAGACTTGACCTGGACCATGTCAAGACCTGAGCCAACGACAGGGGGAAAAATCTTGACTTTTCGAAATACTATATGATGAGGACGGGGCATCAAAATTTGTGTTTCGTAATTAAAAAGGATATGCTTAATAACTCCCCGGTACATGCTCCAAAAAATCCCAAACTTGACATGTATGTTTATCGTCAAGGCCTGAAGGTATCTCTATGACAACATTCAGTTATATATGCAGCGCCACCTAGCCCTTGAGGCATGAAAAAAAAAATACCCCACTTAAGGTATTTTTACAAAAATTGTAAACACGTTTCGCAATGAGAAAGGATATGCTTGATAACTCCCCGGTACATGCTCCAAAAAATCCCAAACTTGACATGTATGTTTATCGTCAAGGCCTGAAGGTATCTCTATGACAACATTCAGTTATATATGCAGCGCCACCTAACCCTTGAGGCAGAAAAAAAATCTCCCCCACTTACGGTATTTTTACAGAAATTGTTAACTCATTCTCAGTGTGATAACTAAGTCACTTATGAATATTCTTTTACTTTCCACCACTCAAAATGTTCACTGGCATCAGACCTATCCAAACATACATACTTTTTATTTAGTTTTATTTATTTTTGATAGCCTTTATGGACGTTAAAAGCAGTATTGTGAATGAAGGATATGCTTAATAACTCCCCGGTACATGCTACAAAAAATCCCAAACTTGACATGTATATTTATAGTCAAGGCCTGAAGGTATCTCTATGACAACATTCAGTTATAAATACTGCGCCACCTAGTCCTTGAGGCATAAAAAAAACAACAACAACAACCCCACTTACGGTATTTTGAACAAAATTTGTGAACTTGTGCTATAACTAAGTCATTTATGAATATTCTTTTACTTTCCACTACTCAAGTTGTTCACTGGTATCAGACCAATTCAAACATATGTACTTTTTTTTATTTTGTTCCATTTTTTTTTATCCGCCTCTATGGACAATAAAAGCAATGATTGTGCAATGAGTTCGAGCGATGATGGGTATATATACTTTTGCAAAAAAAAAAAACAGTCAGGTCAACTGTTTTTTTGCAGATCTTAACAATAACCAAAACCCATTGAGCTTGACACACTCATCACACCTGGCAGAAAAAAATTCACATGTAAAGGTTTATCATGGCATGTTCAAAGAAATTTTGCTCCTAATATGCCAGTACCAATGTGCGAGTACCCCAACGTGGCCCGGGCTGCGAGGGCCCTTTATAGCTGCTTGCAGCTCTAGTTAGGGCCCGAGCAGCGACCGCTGCGAGGTCCCTATTGTTTTTGTAAAAATTATTATTATTATTATTAGGGCCCGAGCAGCTACCGCTGCGAGGTCCCTATTGTTTTTCGATCGGATTATTATTATTATTATTATTATTATTATTAGTATTATTATTATTCTCCGTAAACGATCACGATTTTGGGTACCTAAACATTTACGAAAACTCACCAAACTTTGCACACTCCTCAGGCCCGGCGAAAAATTTGATATTATGAAGTCGTCATAACAACGCGACTCTATAGCGCCCCCTAGCATAGAAAAATAAAAACCAAGCCCGGCATGTTTGAGCTAGAGCAACGAAAATTGGCAGGCACGTGTAGCACCCCGAGACGCACAAAAAAGTCTATTGGGACCATGTAGCTAAAATGTACAGGAAGTGAGCTATGAATTTTTTAATGTCCAATTTTGGCCTATTTTGGCACATTCACTGTGGTCATGCTTTTTCCCCCTTTGCAAACATTTTTCATCCAATTGACTTCAAACTTGGCATTTATCATCTCAAGACCTGAGAGAACAACTGGGGAAAAAATCTTGCCTTTTCGAAATACTATATGACGGGGGCGGGGCATCAAATATTGCCTTTAAAATTTCATTTGTCCAGAAAGAGCAAATGCTTAATAACTCCCATGTTCAAGCTCCAAAAAATCTCAAACTTATCAGGCAACTTAATAGTCACGGCCTGAAAACATCTATATGATAAAATTCAGTTATCCATGTAGCGCCACCTAGTGGTAACAATAATTGTCATACTTTACGTTTTTAGCTACTGTGCTGAGCTCGTTGAAGGGATCCAGTTGAAAATTGGTCAGAAAAGCCTTAAGATGTTGATCATGCCCCACACCGAATATTGTAACTTTTCGCCAAAGGGCGTGGCCGCTACGGTGCCGCAAAGTGTGAAGATTTCTCGTGACAACAAAAGCTGCATTAACTTGACCGAGATGATGCTATCTTCTCAAAATTTTACACAATTGATGAGAGTCCAGCCCTAAAGACATCTACAAACTTGTATTTCATCTTACTGATAGCGCCACCTACTGGCAATTTTTTTTCTTACGATTTTTCTTCAATGTTTTTCTCCAACCATGTTAACTGGACCTACCTCATATTTGCTCAGATGAGGGTGTCGGCCTTCATGCTGTCACAACACGAAGTTTGTGAGTTTTCGCGAGTCGCTGTGGGCGTGGCTAAGCGCTGTTCGCCAAGAAAACAACGCCAATTTTGAGGGCCTAAACTGGCACAGAAACACACGAAACTTGGCACACACAGCTGGCCTGGCAAAATGAGCAATTTTTTATCGCCGATTGTGCTATTTTTACAAAAATGACTCAATAGCGCCCCCTAGAAATCTTTAACGAAACAGCCCCAGTTGTACGTTTAGGCAAGAACGACGAATATTTTTAGGTGTATGAGGGAGCCCAAGACCTACAAAAAAAGTCTCTTGGACCCATATGCTAAAATGAACAGGAAGTGAGCTACGAATTTTTGAATGTCCCATTTTTGACGATTTTTGCACATTCACAGGGGGCAGACTTTTGCCCACTTCTCCTACACGTTTCATCTGACTGAGTTAAGACTTGGCCTGGACCATGTCAAGACCTGAGCCAACGACAGGGGGAAAAATTTTGACTTTTCAAAATACTATATGATGAGGGCGGGGCATCAAAATTTGTGTTTCGCAATGAAAAAGGATATGCTTGATAACTCCCCGGTACATGCTCCAAAAAATCCCAAACTTGACATGTATGTTTATCGTCAAGGCCTGAAGTTATCTCTATGACAACATTCAGTTATATATGCAGCGCCACCTAGCCCTTGAGGCATAAAAAAAAAATACCCCACATACGGTATTTTGTACAAAAAATGTAAACTCATTCTAAGTGTGATAACTAAGTCATTTATGAATATTCTTTTAGTTTCCACCACTCAAAATGTTCACTGGCATCAGACTTATCCAAACATATATATATTTTTATTTATTTTTGATAGCCTTTATGGACATTAAAAGCAATATCGTGAATGAAGGATATGCTTAATAACTCCACGGTACATGCTCCAAAAAAAATCCCACACTTGACATGTATGCTTATAATCAAGGCCTGAAGGTATCTCGATGACAACATTCAGTTATAAATACAGCGCCACCTAGCCCTTGAGGCATTTATATATATATATATATATATATATATATATATATATATATATATATATATATATATATATATAAAAAAACACATACAGTGTTTTGTACAAAAAATGTACACTCATTCTAAGTGTGATAACTAAGTCATTTATGAATATTCTTTTAGTTTCCACCACTCAAATTGTTCACTGGCTTCACACCGATCCAAACGTATGTACGTTTCCATTTTGTTTTATTCATTTTTGATTGCCCCTTTGGACAATAAAAGTAACATTGTGCAATGAGTACAACGAGCGATGATGTGTATATACACTTTTACAAAAAATACCAATCAGGGCAACTCATTGCCTAAAAATAAAAAAGGACGCTGATTTTTGCAGGTCTTAACAACCACCAAAACCCGTTGAGCTTGACACACACTGGCAAAAAAAAATATTCTACATGTAAACGTTTATTATGCCATTTTCAAAGAAATTTTGCTTCCAATATGCCAGTACCCCAACGTGCAAGGACCCCAACGTGGCCCGGGCTGCGAGGGCCCTTTATAGCTGCTCGCAGCTCTAGTTAGGGCCCGAGCAGCGACCGCTGCGAGGTCCCTATTGTTTTTGTAAAAATTATTATTATTATTAGGGCCCGAGCAGCGACCGCTGCGAGGTCCCTATTGTTTTTCGTTCGAATTATTATTATTATTATTAGGGCCCGAGCAGCGACCGCTGCGAGGTCCCTATTGTTTTTCGTTCGAATTATTATTACTATTATTATTATTATTATTATTATTATTATTCTCCGTAAACGATCGCATTTTTGAGGACCTAAACATTTACGAAAACTCACCGAAATTTGCACACTCTTCGGGTCCGGCAAAAAATTTGATATTCTGATGTTGTCATAACAATGTCACTCTATAGCGCCCCCTAGCATAAAAAAATAAAAACCAATCCCGGCACGTTTGACCTAGAGCTACGAAAATTGGCAGGCACTTGTAGCACCCCGGGACGCACAAAAAGTCAATTGGGACCATGTAGCAAAAATGTACAGGAAGTGAGTTATGAATTTTTGAATGTCCAATTTTGGCCCATTTTTGCACATTCACTGTGGTCATACTTTCCCCCCCTTTGCAAACAGTTTTCATCCGATTGACTTCAAACTTGGCATTTATCATCTCAAGACCTGAGAGAACAACTGGGCAAAAAGTCTTGCCTTTTTGAAATACTATATGACGGGGGCGGGGCATCAAATATTGTCTTTAAAATTTCATTTGTCCAAAAAGAGCAAATGCCTAATAACTCCCTTGTTCAAGCTCCAAAAAATCTCAAACTTCTCATACAACTTAATAGTCACGGCCTGAAAACATCTATATGATAAAATTCAGTTCTACATATAGCGCCACCTACTGGTAACAATAAATGTCATACTTTACGTTTTTAACTACTGTGCTGATCTCGTTGAAGGGATCCAGTTGAAAATTGGTCAGAAAAGCCTTAAGATGTTGATCATGCCCCACACCGAATATTGTAACTTTTCGCCAAAGGGTGTGGCCGCTACGGTGCCGCAAAGTCTGAAGATTTTTCGTGACAATAAAAGCTGCATTAACTTGACCGAGATGATCCTATGTTCTCAAAATTTCACACATTTGATGAGAGTCCAGCCCTGAAGACATCTACAAACATATATTTCATCTTACTGATAGCGCCACCTAGTGGCAATTTTTTTTCTTACGAATTTTCTTCTACGTTTTTCTACAAACACCTTAACTGAACCTACCTCATATTTGCTCCGATGAGGGTTTCGGCCTTCATGATGTCACAACACGAAGTTTGTGAGTTTTCGCGAATTGCTGTGGGCGTGGCTAAGCGCTGTTCGCCAAGAAAACAACACCAGTTTTGAGGGTCTAAACATGCGCAGAAACTCATGAAACTTGGCACACACATCTGGCCTGGTAAAGTGAACAATATTTTATTGTTGATTGTGCTATTCTTACAAAAATGACTCAATAGCGCCCCCTAGAAATTTTTAACGAAGCAGCCCCGGTTGTACGTTTAAGCAAGAACGACGAATATTTTTAGGTGTATGAGGGAGCCCAAGACCTACAAAAAAGTCTCTTGGACCCATATGCTAAAATGAACAGGAAGTGAGCTACGAATTTTTGAATGTCCCATTTTTGATGATTTTTGCACATTTACAGGGGGCATACTTTTGCCCACTTCTTCTCCACGTTTCATCCGACTGAGTTAAGACTTGACCTGGACCATGTCAAGACCTGAGCCAACGACAGGGGGGAAAATCTTGACTTTTCGAAATACTATATGATGAGGGCGGGGCATCAAAATTTGTGTTTCGCAATGAAAAAGGATATGCTTGATAACTCCCCGGTACATGCTCCAAAAAATCCCAAACTTGACATGTATGTTTATCGTCAAGGCCTGAAGTTATCTCTATGACAAAATTCAGTTATATATGCAGCGCCACCTAGCCCTTGAGGCATAAAAAAAAAAATACCTCACATACGGTATTTTGTACAAAAAATGTAAACTCATTCTAAGTGTGATAACTAAGTCATTTATGAATATTCTTTTAGTTTCCACCACTCAAAATGTTTACTGGCATCAGACTTATCCAAATATATATATATTTTTATTTATTTTTGATAGCCTCTATGGACATTAAAAGCAATATCGTGAATGAAGGATATGCTTAATAACTCCACGGTACATGCTCCAAAAAAAATCCCACACTTGACATGTATGCTTATAATCAAGGCCTGAAGGTATCTCTATGACAACATTCAGTTATAAATACAGCGCCACCTAGCCCTTGAGGCTTATATAAAAAAAATAAAAAAATACCCCACATACGGTATTTTGTACAAAAAATGTAAACTCATTCTAAGTGTGATAACTAAGTCATTTATGAATATTCTTTTAGTTTCCACCACTCAAATTGTTCACTGGCTTCACACCGATCCAAACGTATGTACGTTTCCATTTTGTTTTATTCATTTTTGATTGCCCCTTTGGACAATAAAAGTAGCATTGTGCAATGAGTACAACGAGCGATGATGTGTATATACACTTTTACAAAAAATACCAATCAGGGCAACTCATTGCCTAAAAATAAAAAAGGACGCTGATTTTTGCAGGTCTTAACAATCCCCAAACCCCGTTGAGCTTGACACACACACAGGCAAAAACAATATTCTACATGTAAAGGTTTATTATGCCATTTTCAAAGAAATTTCGCTTCCAATATGCCAGTACCCCAATGTGCAAGTACCACAATGTGCCAGTACCCCAACGTGCAAGGACCCCAACGTGGCCCAGGCTGCGAGGGCCCTTTATAGCTGCTCGCAGCTCTAGTTAGGGCCCGAGCAGCGACCGCTGCGAGGTCCCTATTGTTTTTCGTTCGAATTATTATTAGGGCCCGAGCAGCGACCGCTGCGAGGTCCCTCTTGTTTTTGTAGGAATTATTATTATTCTTCTTCTTCTTCTTCTCCGTAAACGATCGCATTTTTGAGGGCCTAAACATTTACGAAAACTCACCAAACTTTGCAGTCTCTTCGGGCCCGGCGAAAAATTTGATATTATGTAGTTGTCATAACAACGCGACTCTATAGCGCCACCTAGCGTAGAAAAATAAAAACCAATCCCGGCCCGTTTGAGCTAGAGCTACGAAAATTGGCAGGCACGTGTAGCACTCCGAGACACACAAAAAAGTCAGTGGAAGCCATTTCCTAAAATGTACAGGAAGTGAGCTATGAATTTTTTAATGTCCAATTTTGGCCTATTTTGGCACATTCACTGTGGTCATGCTTTTTCCCCCTTTGCAAACATTTTTCATCCAATTGACTTCAAACTTGGCATTTATCATCTCAAGACCTGAGAGAACAACTGGGCAAAACATCTTGCCTTTTTGAAATACTATATGACGGGGGCGGGGCATCAAATATTGCCTTTAAAATTTCATTTGTCGAGAAAGAGCAAATGTTTAATAACTCCCATGTTCAAGCTCCAAAAAATCTCAAACTTCTCAGGCAACGTAATAGTCACGGCCTGAAAACATCTATATGATAAAATTCAGTTATACATATAGCGCCACCTAGTGGTTACAATAAATGTCATACTTTACGTTTTTAGCTACTGTGCTGAGCTTGTTGAAGGGATCCATTTGAAAATTGGTCAGAAAAGCCTTAAGATGTTGATCATGCCCCACACCGAATATTGTAACTTTTCGCCAAAGGGCGTGGCCTCTACGGTGACGCAAAGTCTGAAGATTTTTCGTGAAAATAAAAGCTGCATTAACTTGACCGAGATGATCCTATCTTCTCAAAATTTCACACATTTGATGAGAGTCCAGCCCTAAAGACATCTACTGACTTATATTTCATCTAACTGATAGCGCCACCTAGTGGCAATTTTTTTTCTTACGAATTTTCTTCTACGTTTTTCTCCAAACACGTTAACTGGACCTACCTCATATTTGCTCAGATGAGGGTTTCGGCCTTCATGATGTCACAACACGAAGTTTGTGAGTTTTCGCGAATTGCTGTGGGTGTGGCTAAGCGCTGTTCTCCAAGAAAACAACGCCAGTTTTGAGGGTCTAAACATGCACAGAAACTCATGAAACTTGGCACACACATCTGGCCTGGTAAAATGAGCCATATTTTATTGTTGATTGTGCTATTTTTTACAAAAATGACTCAATAGCGCCCCCTAGAAGTTTTTAACAAAGCAGTCCCGGTTGTACGTTTAAGCAAGAACGACGAATATTTTTAGGTGTATGAGGGAGCCCAAGTCCTACAAAAAAGTCTCTTGGACCCATATGCTAAAATGAACAGGAAGTGAGCTATGAATTTTTGAATGTCCCATTTTTTACGATTTTTGCACATTCACAGGGGGCAGACTTTTGCCCACTTCTCCTACACGTTTCATCCGACTGAGTTAAGACTTGGCCTGGACCATGTCAAGACCTGAGCCAACGACAGGGGGAAAAATTTTGACTATTCTAAATACTATATGATGAGGGCGGGGCATCAAATTTAGTGTTTCGCAATGAAAAAGGATATGCTTGATAACTCCCCGGTACATGCTCCAAAAAATCCCAAACTTGACATGTATGTTTATCGTCAAGGCCTGAAGTTATCTCTGTGACAACATTCAGTTATATATGCAGCGCCACCTAGCCCTTGAGGATTAAAAAAAAAATACCCCACATACGGTATTTTGTACAAAAAATGTACACTCATTCTAAGTGTGATAACGAAGTCATTTCTGAATATTCTTTTAGTTTCCACCACTCAAAATGTTCACTGGCATCAGACTTATCCAAACATATATATATTTTTATTTATTTTTGATAGCCTCTATGGACATTAAAAGCAATATCGTGAATGAAGGATATGCTTAATAACTCCACGGTACATGCTCCAAAAAAAATCCCACACTTGACATGTATGCTTATAATCAAGGCCTGAAGGTATCTCTATGACAACATTCAGTTATAAATACAGTGCCACCTAGCCCTTGAGGCTTATATAAAAAAATATAAAAATACCCCACATACGGTATTTTGTACAAAAAATGTACACTCATTCTAAGTGTGATAACTAAGTCATTTATGAATATTCTTTTAGTTTCCACCACTCAAATTGTTCACTGTCTTGACACCGATCCAAACGTATGTACGTTTCCATTTTGTTTTATTCATTTTTGATTGCCCCTTTGGACAATAAAAGTAACATTGTGCAATGAGTACAACGAGCGATGATGTGTATATACACTTTTACAAAAAAATACCAATCAGGGCAACTCATTGCCTAAAAATAAAAAAGGACGCTGATTTTTGCAGGTCTTAACAATCACCAAAACCCGTTGAGCTTGACACACACACTGGCAAAAAAATATTCTACATGTAAACGTTTATTATGCCATTTTCAAAGAAATTTTGCTTCCAATATGCCAGTACCCCAATGTGCCAGTACCCCAACATGCAAGTACCACAACGTGCAAGGACCCCAACGTGGCCCGGGCTGCGAGGGCCCTTTATAGCTGCTCGCAGCTCTAGTTATTATTAGTATTCTTCTTCTTCTCCGTAAACGATCGCATTTTTGAGGACCTAAACATTCACGAAAACTCACCAAACTTTGCACACTCCTCAGGCCCGGCAAAAAATTTTATATTATGAAGTCGTCATAACAACGCGACTCTATAGCGCCCCCTAGCGTAGAAAAATAAAAACCAAGCCTGGCACGTTTGAGCTAGAGCAACGAAAATTGGCAGGCACGTGTAGCACCCCGAGACGCACAAAAAAGTCTATTGGGACCATGTAGCTAAAATGTACAGGAAATGAGCTATGAATTTTTTTATGTCCAATTTTGGCCTATTTTGGCACATTCACTGTGGTCATGCTTTTTCCCCCTCTGCAAACATTTTTCATCCAATTCACATCAAACTTGGCATTTATCATCTCAAGACCTGAGAGAACAACTGGGCAAAAAGTCTTGCCTTTTAGAAATACTATATGATGGGGGCGGGGCATCAAATATTGTCTTTAAAATTTCATTTGTCCAGAAAGAGCAAATGCTTAATAACTCCCATGTTCAAGCTCCAAAAAATCTCAAACTTCTCAGGCAACGTAATAGTCACGGCCTGAAAACATCTATATGATAAAATTCAGTTATACATATAGCACCACCTAGTGGTAACAATAAATGTCATACTTTACGTTTTTAGCTACTGCGCTGAGCTCGTTGAAGGGATCCAGTTGAAAGTTGGTCAGAAAAGCCTTAAGATGTTGATCATGGCCCACACCGAATATTGTAACTTTTTGCCAAAGGGCGTGGCCGCTACGGTGCCGCAAAAGTCTGAAGATTTTTCGTGACAATAAAAGCTGCATGAACTTGACCGAGATGATCCTATCTTCTCAAAATTTCACACATTTGATGAGAGTCCAGCCCTAAAGACATCTACGTACTAATATTTCATCTTACTGATAGCGCCACCTAGTGGCAATTTTTTTTCTTACGAATTTTCTTGTACATTTTTCTCCAAACACGTTAACTGGACCAACCTCATATTTGCTCAGATGAGGGTTTCGGCCTTCATGATGTCACAACACGAAGTTTGTGAGTTTTCGCGAATCACTGTGGCCGTGGCTAAGCACTGTTCGCCAAGAAAACAACGCCAGTTTTGATGGTCTAAACATGCGCAGAAACTCATGAAACTTGGCACACACATCTGGCCTGGCAAAATGAGCAATATCTTATCATGTATTGTCCTATTTTTACAAAAATGACTCAATAGCGCCCCCTAGGATTATTTAATGAATCAGCCCCGATTGTACGTTTAAGCAAGATCTACGAAAATTTTTAGGTGTATGAGGGAGCCAAAGACCTACAAAAAAGTCTCTTGGACCCATATGCTAAAATGAACAGGAAGTGAGCTACGAATTTTTGAATGTCCCATTTTTGACGATTTTTGCACATTTTCAGGGGGCATACTTTTGCCCACTTCTCCTACACGTTTTATCCGACTGACTTATGACTTGACCTGGACCATGCCAAGACCTGAGCCAACGACAGGGGGAAAAATTTTGACTTTTCGAAATACTATATGATGAGGGCGGGGCATCAAAATGTGTGTTTCGCAATGAAAAAGGATATGCTTGATAACTCCCCGGTACATGCTCCAAAAAATCCCAAAGTTGACATGTATGTTTATCGTCAAGGCCTGAAGTTATCTCTATGACAACATTCAGTTATATATGCAGCGCCACCTAGCCCTTGAGACATGAAAAAAAAATACCCCACATACGGTATTTTGTACAAAAAATTTAAACTCATTCTAAGTGTGATAACTAAGTCATTTATGAATATTCTTTTAGTTTCCACCACTCAAAATGTTCACTGGCATCAGACTTATCCAAACATATATATATTTTTATTTATTTTTGATAGCTTCTATGGACATTAAACGCAATATCGTGAATGAAGGATATGCTTAATAACTCCACGGTACATGCTCCAAAAAAAATTCCACACTTGACATGTATGCTTATAATCAAGGCCTGAAGGTATCTCGATGACAACATTCAGTTATAAATACAGCGCCACCTAGCCCTTGAGGCTTATATAAAAAAAAAAAAAAACACATACGGTATTTTGTACAAAAAAATGTAAACTCATTCTAAGTGTGATGACTAAGTCATTTCTGAATATTCTTTTAGTTTCCACCACTCAAATTGTTCACTGGCTTCACACCGATCCAAACGTATGTACGTTTCCATTTTGTTTTATTCATTTTTGATTGCCCCTTTGGACAATAAAAGTAACATTGTGCAATGAGTACAACGAGCGATGATGTATATATACACTTTTACAAAAAATACCAATCAGGGCAACTCATTGCCTAAAAATAGAAAAGGACGCTGATTTTTGCAGGTCTTAACAATCACCAAAACCCGTTGAGCTTGACACACACTGGCAAAAAAAATATTCTACATGTAAACGTTTATTATGCCATTTTCAAAGAAATTTTGCTTCCAATATGCCAGTACCCCAACGTGCCAGTACCCTAACGTGCAAGTACCCCAACGTGCAAGGACTCCAACGTGGCCCGGGCTGCGAGGGCCCTTTATAGCTGCTCGCAGCTCTAGTTATTAGGGCCCGAGCAGCTACCGCTGCGAGGTCCCTATTGTTTTTCGATCGGATTATTATTATTATTATTATTATTATTATTATTATTCTCCGTAAACGATCACGATTTTGGGTACCTAAACATTTACGAAAACTCACCAAACTTTGCACACTCCTCAGGCCCGGCGAAAAATTTGATATTATGAAGTCGTCATAACAACGCGACTCTATAGCGCCCCCTAGCATAGAAAAATAAAAACCAAGCCCGGCACGTTTGAGCTAGAGCAACGAAAATTGGCAGGCACGTGTAGCACCCCGAGACGCACAAAAAAGTCTATTGGGACCATGTAGCTAAAATGTACAGGAAGTGAGCTATGAATTTTTTAATGTCCAATTTTGGCCTATTTTGGCACATTCACTGTGGTCATGCTTTTTCCCCCTTTGCAAACATTTTTCATCCAATTGACTTCAAACTTGGCATTTATCATCTCAAGACCTGAGAGAACAACTGGGGAAAAAATCTTGCCTTTTCGAAATACTATATGACGGGGGCGGGGCATCAAATATTGCCTTTAAAATTTCATTTGTCCAGAAAGAGCAAATGCTTAATAACTCCCATGTTCAAGCTCCAAAAAATCTCAAACTTATCAGGCAACTTAATAGTCACGGCCTGAAAACATCTATATGATAAAATTCAGTTATCCATGTAGCGCCACCTAGTGGTAACAATAATTGTCATACTTTACGTTTTTAGCTACTGTGCTGAGCTCGTTGAAGGGATCCAGTTGAAAATTGGTCAGAAAAGCCTTAAGATGTTGATCATGCCCCACACCGAATATTGTAACTTTTCGCCAAAGGGCGTGGCCGCTACGGTGCCGCAAAGTCTGAAGATTTCTCGTGACAACAAAAGCTGCATTAACTTGACCGAGATGATGCTATCTTCTCAAAATTTTACACAATTGATGAGAGTCCAGCCCTAAAGACATCTACAAACTTATATTTCATCTTACTGATAGCGCCACCTACTGGCAATTTTTTTTCTTACGATTTTTCTTCAATGTTTTTCTCCAACCATGTTAACTGGACCTACCTCATATTTGCTCAGATGAGGGTGTCGGCCTTCATGCTGTCACAACACGAAGTTTGTGAGTTTTCGCGAGTCGCTATGGGTGTGGCTAAGCACTGTTCGCCAAGAAAACAACGCCAGTTTTGAGGGTCTAAACATGCGCAGAAACTCATGAAACTTGGCACACACATCTGGCCTGGAAAAATGAACAATATTTTATTGTTGATTGTGCTATTTTTACAAAAATGACTCAATAGCGCCCCCTAGAAATTTTTAACGAAGCAGCCCCGATTGTACGTTTAAGCAAGATCTACGAAAATTTTTACGTGTATGAGGGAGCCAAAGACCTACAAAAAAGACTCTTGGACCCATATGCTAAAATGAACAGGAAGTGAGCTACGAATTTTTGAATGTCCCATTTTTTACGATTTTTGCACATTTTCAGAGGGCATACTTTTGCCCACTTCTCCTACACGTTTTATCCGACTGACTTATGACTTGACCTGGACCATGCCAAGACCTGAGCCAACAACAGACGGAAAAATCTTGACTTTTGGAAATACTATATGATGAAGGCGGGGCATCAAAATTTGTGTTTCGCACTGAAAAAGGATATGCTTAATAACTCCCCGATACATGCTCCAAAAAATCCCAAACTTGACATGTATGTTTATCGTCAAGGCCTGAAGGTATCTCTATGACAACATTCAGTTATATATGCAGCGCCACCTAGCCCTTGAGGCATGGAAAAAAAATACCCCACTTACGGTATTTTGTACAAAAAATGTAAACTCATTCTAAGTGTGATAACTAAGTCATTTAGGAATATTCTTTTACCTTCCACCACTCAAAATATTCACTGGCATCAGACCTAACCAAACATACATATTTTTGTTATTTAGTTTTATGTATTTTTGATAGCCTCTATGGACATTAAAAGCAATATGGTGAATGAAGGCTATGCTTAATAACTCCCAGGTACATGCTCCAAATAATCCCATATTTGAAATGTATATTTAGAGTCAAGGCCTGAAGGTATCTCTATGACAAAATTCAGTTATAAATACAGCGCCACCTAGTCCTTGAGGCATAAAAAAAAATGCCTCATTTACGGTATTTTTGCAAAAATTGTAATCTCATTGTAAGTGTGATAACTAAGTCATTTATGAATATTCTTTTACTTTCCACCACTCAATATGTTCACTGGTATCAGACCGATCCAAACATACGTATTTTTTATTTAGTTTTATTTATTTTTTTTATCGCCTCTATGGACAATAAAAGCAACATTGTGCAATGAGTACGAGCGATGATGTGTGTATATATACTTATACGAAAAATACCAATCAGAGCAACTCATTGCCTAAAAATAAAAAAAAGACGCTGATTTTTGCAGATCTTAACAATCACCAAAACCCATTGAGCTTGACACACTCATCACACCTGGCAAAAAAAAAAAAAAAGTCCACATGTTTATCATGCCATTTTCAAAGAAATTCTGCTTCCAATGTGCCAGTACCCCAATGTGCAAGTTCCCCAACGTGCAAGTACCCCAACGTGGCCCGGGCTGCGAGGGCCCTTTATAGCTGCTCGCAGCTCTAGTTATTATTCTTCTTCTTCTTCTTCTTCTTCTCCGTAAACAATCGCATTTTTGAGTACCTAAACATTCACGAAAACTCACCAAACTTTGCACACTCCTCAGGCCCGGCGAAAAATTTGATATTATGAAGTCGTCATAACAACGCGACTCTATAGCGCCCCCTAGCGTAGAAAAATAAAAACCAAGCCTGGCACGTTTGAGCTAGAGCAACGAAAATTGGCAGGCACGTGTAGCACCCCGAGACGCACAAAAACGTCTATTGGGACCATGTAGCTAAAATGTACAGGAAATGAGCTATGAATTTTTTTATGTCCAATTTTGGCCTATTTAGGCACATTCACTGTGGTCATGCTTTTTCCCCCTCTGCAAACATTTTTCATCCAATTCACATCAAACTTGGCATTTATCATCTCAAGACCTGAGAGAACAACTGGGCAAAAAGACTTGCCTTTTCGAAATACTATATGATGGGGGCGGGGCATCAAATATTGTCTTTAAAATTTCATTTGTCCAGAAAGAGCAAATGCTTAATAACTCCCATGTTCAAGCTCCAAAAAATCTCAAACTTCTCAGGCAACGTAATAGTCACGGCCTGAAAACATCTATATGATAAAATTCAGTTATACATATAGCGCCACCTAGTGGTGACAATAAATGTCATACTTTACGTTTTTAGCTACTGCGCTGAGCTCGTTGAAGGGATCCAGTTGAAAGTTGGTCAGAAAAGCCTTAAGATGTTGATCATGCCCAACACCGAATATAGTAACTTTTTGCCAAAGGGCGTGGCCGCTACGGTGCCGCAAAGTCTGAAGATTTTTCGTGAAAATAAAAGCTGCATTAACTTGACCGAGATGATCCTATCTTCTCAAAATTTCACACATTTGATGAGAGTCCAGCCCTAAAGACATCTACTGACTTATATTTCATCTAACTGATAGCGCCACCTAGTGGCAATTTTTTTTCTTACGAATTTTCTTCTACGTTTTTCTCCAAACATGTTAACTGGACCTACCTCATATTTGCTCAGATGAGGGTTTCGGCCTTCATGATGTCACAACACGAAGTTTGTGAGTTTTCGCGTATTGCTGTGGGTGTGGCTAAGCGCTGTTCGCCAAGAAAACAACGCCAGTTTTGAGGGTCTAAACATGCACAGAAACTCATGAAACTTGGCACACACATCTGGCCTGGTAAAATGAGCAATATTTTATTGTTGATTGTGCTATTTTTACAAAAATGACTCAATAGCGCCCCCTAGATTTTTTTAACGAAGCATCCCCGGTTGTACGTTTAAGCAAGAACGACGAATATTTTTAGGTGTATGAGGGAGCCCAAGACCTACAAAAAAGTCTCTTGGACCCATATGCTAAAATGAACAGGAAGTGAGCTACGAATTTTTGAATGTCCCATTTTTGACGATTTTTGCACATTCACAGGGGGCAGACTTTTGCCCACTTCTCCTACACGTTTCATCTGACTGAGTTAAGGCTTGACCTGGACCATGTCAAGACCTGAGCCAACGACAGGGGGAAAAATCTTGACCTTTCGAAATACTATATGATGAAGGCGGGGCATCAAAATTTGTGTTTCGCACTGAAAAAGGATATGCTTAATAACTCCCCGGTACATGCTCCAAAAAATCCCAAACTTGACATGTATGTTTATCGTCAAGGCCTGAAGCTATCTCTATGACAACATTCAGTTATATATGCAGCGCCACCTAGCCCTTGAGGCATAAAAAAAAATACCCCACATACGGTATTTTGTACAAAAAATGTAAACTCATTCTAAGTGTGATAACTAAGTCATTTATGAATATTCTTTTACTTTCCACCACTCAAAATGTTCACTGGCATCAGACTTATCCAAACATATATATATTTTTATTTATTTTTGATAGCCTCTGTGGACATTAAAAGCAATATCGTGAATGAAGGATATGCTTAATAACTCCACGGTACATGCTCCAAAAAAAATCCCACATTTGACATGTATGCTTATAATCAAGGCCTGAGCCAACGACAGGGGGAAAAATCTTGACCTTTCGAAATACTATATGATGAAGGCGGGGCATCAAAATTTGTGTTTCGCACTGAAAAAGGATATGCTTAATAACTCCCCGGTACATGCTCCAAAAAATCCCAAACTTGACATGTATGTTTATCGTCAAGGCCTGAAGCTATCTCGATGACAACATTCAGTTATAAATACAGCGCCACCTTGCCCTTGAGGCTTATATATAAAAAAAAAAAACACATACGGTATTTTGTACAAAAAATGTAAACTCATTCTAAGTGTGATGACTAAGTCATTTATGAATATTCTTTTAGTTTCCACCACTCAAATTGTTCACTGGCTTCACACCGATCCAAACGTATGTACGTTTCCATTTTGTTTTATTCATTTTTGATTGCCCCTTTGGACAATAAAAGTAACATTGTGCAATGAGTACAACGAGCGATGATGTGTATATACACTTTTACAAAAAATACCAATCAGGGCAACTCATTGCCTAAAAATAAAAAAGGACGCTGATTTTTGCAGGTCTTAACAATCACCAAAACCCGTTGAGCTTGACACACACTGGCAAAAAAAATATTCTACATGTAAACGTTTATTATGCCATTTTCAAAGAAATTTTGCTTCCAATATGCCAGTACCCCAACGTGCCAGTACCCTAACGTGCAAGTACCCCAACGTGCAAGGACCCCAACGTGGCCCGGGCTGCGAGGGCCCTTTATAGCTGCTCGCAGCTCTAGTTTTATTTATTTTTTTGCCAGGTGTGATGAGTGTGTCAAGCTCAATGGGTTTTGGTGATTGTTAAGATCTGCAAAAATCAGCGTCTTTTTTTTATTTTTAGGCACTTTTAGGAAAAGTCAAGATTTTTCGCCCGGTTGTTGGCTCAGGTCTTGACACGGTCCAGGTCAAGTCTTAACTCAGTCGGATGAAACGTGTAGGAGAAGTGGGCAAAAGTATGCCCCCTGTAAATATGCTAAAATCGTAAAAATTGGGACATGCAAAAATTCGTAGCTCACTTCCTGTTCATTTTAGCACATGGGTCCAAGAGACTTTTTTGTAGGTCTTGGGCTCCCTCATACACCTAAAAATGTTCGTAGATCTTGCTTAAACGTACAACCGGGGCTGCTTCGTTAAAAGTTTCTAGGGGGCGCTATTGAGTCATTTTTGTAAAAATAGCACAATCAACAATAAAATATTGTTCATTTTACCAGGCCAGATGTGTGTGCCAAGTTTCATGAGTTTCTGCGCATGTTTAGACCCTCAAAACTGGCGTTGTTTTCTTGGCGAACAGCGCTTAGCCACACCCACAGCAATACGCGAAAACTCACAAACTTCATGTTGTGACATCATGAAGGCCGAAACCCTCATCTGAGGAAATATGAGGTAGGTCCAGTTAACGTGTTTGGAGAAAAACGTAGAAGAAAATTTGTAAGAAAAAAAAATTGCCACTAGGTGGCGCTATCAGTAAGATGAAATATAAGTTCGTAGGTGTCTTTAGGGTTGGACTCTCATCAAATGTGTGAAATTTTGAGAAGACAGGATCATCTGGGTCAAGTTCATGCAGCTTTTATTGTCACGAAAAATCTTCAGACTTTGCGTCACCGTAGCGGCCACGCCCTTTGGCGAAAAGTTAAAATATTCGGTGTGATGATCAACCTCTTAAGGCTTTTCTGACCAATTTTCAACTGGATCCCTTCAACGAACTCGGCACAGTAGCTAAAAACGTAAAGTATGACATTTATCGTTACCACTAGGTGGCGCTATATATATAACAGAATTGTATCATATAGATGTTTTCAGGCTGTGACTATTAAGTTGCATGAGAAGTTTGAGATTTTTTGGAGCTTGAACATGGGAGTTATTCAGCATTTTGTCTTTCTGGACAAATGAAATTTTAAAGGCAATATTTGATGCCCTGCCCCCGTCATATAGTATTTCGAAAAGGCAAGTTTTTTTGCCCAGTTGTTCTCTCAGGTCTTGAGATGATAAATGCCAAGTTTGAAGTCAATTGGATGAAAAATGTTTGCTAAGGGGGAAAAAGCATGACGACAGTGAATGT
>NC_135431.1:19476284-19481284 GCF_051991245.1 Festucalex cinctus | reverse complement strand
TTACATATATATATATATATATATATATATATATATATATATATATACATATATATACACTTACATATATATATATATATATATATACACATATATATACACATACACATACATATATATATATATATATACATACATACATACATATACACATATACATATGTATGTATGATGCACTATCTGCTTCCTGCTTTCCTAGTGTGTAGACGCAATCTGCTCTGCTCCTGCTTTGCTTTGCATTCTTTCAGCTGATAACTTCTTTTTTTCTTTCTTTTTCTGGGATTTTTCCTGGATATTTGCCTCGATGTGGCTGTACTACCTTTTTGTTTGGTAGATACAACCAGCTGGGCGCATTTTTCAACATTTTTTATTTTTTATTTTTGGGAAACTCCTCACGATAACGTGAGCACGGCCTGCTAATCAGCACGCGACTGCTACTAGCAGCATGGCTGGACGAATGATGCCTTCCATCTCGACCGATGAATACCACAAACTTCTTCAGAAGATGGCAGTGCTGGAGACAAGAATGCACCGCCTTGAAATGTTTGTGGAGGTGAATGGAAAATCGTGGAATGACACCACACTGCCAATGTCTCCAAACGGTGGTCATGAGCATGCTAACAAACAGCTAGCTCCATCCACCGACCCTCTGTGGAATGTGCTGGGAGCAAAGCCAAAACTGAGGAGTCGTCGCCCAACAGCTGGACCTGACCGCCAACTAATGCCTGAGGAAACACGTCGGCCTATGCAAAAGGCTACCTCAACCCCAAGAAATCAGTCTTGGACGTTGGTACCAGCAAGAAAAAGGAAACCGTCTCTTGGCCGACGAAGACAAAATACTGATATCGAACTGAGAAACAGGTTTGCCGTGCTGTCGCCGAGCCAGCAAGCCTCGGGGGATCACAGCACCAGTCAAAGGTATGAAACCGGACCTCCTCAGCAAATCCGTTCAGCTACTGAAACACAAACACTGATAATAGGCGACAAAGCCTTGTTTGGTGTTAAACGTCTGTGCAGCAGAAAAAACACAAAAGTTCTGTGTTTTGCTAATGACATGGTGCTGGACATTTCTGAAAAAGTCGACAAGATTGCTACTGACTACCCGACTGTGAGATCGATTGTGATTCACACAGGAGCATTCGATGTGTTGAAAAAACAGTCGGAGATACTGAAGCAAGACTTTATTACCCTTCTACACAAGATAATATGCCTAAACGCAGAGGTTTTTCTGAGTGGTCCTCTGCCTACTGTCCGACCAGGTGATGAGCGTTTCAGTCGGATTATGTCACTCTCGAGATGGCTGAAAAGCATCTGTGCTTCTTACTCAGTGAACTTTATTGACAATTTTTCTATGTTTTGTGAACGTCGCCATCTTTTCCAACGCAATGGGATTTATCTCAATAAGCAGGGAGTCAGATTACTGACAGCCAACATCTTCCATAGCGTGCGTCACTGGACGCTATGTTCCCAAAACAAAGGACATGAAACACAACAACCGATAAGAAGAGGATCTGGTGAGGCTGGCTCACTATCTTGCACTCCCTGCCCTTCAGAACAGATTGATTTGTCCTCATCTGCCCACACTCCAAACACCGAACATCCAGCTCCCCTGCTCCCGAACGACACCTGCCAAACACCACCACGACCACCACCACCAGTTTCACTACCAGATGCACCCCTGCGCTGTTCATCGCCCCCAAGCGACACCTGCCAGACAGCGCCACTACCGGATTCACTGCCGGATGCACCCCCGCGCTGTGCACCGCCCCCGAATGACCCGATGACTGACTCGCCGGCGAGTCTCACCAACAGGTTGAGCAATCTGGTCAATCTCTCCATACAGCTAAATAAAAGTCTCTCCAGGCAGCTGCCTGCTGATGACGGTTCGCCCATGCTCCCCCCAAGACGCCACATTCAGCTATCCACTAATCGTCTGACTCCACCAAGCCTCAGCATACAGCTCCCCACCCGCCGACCTCCATCTTTGGCTCTGGAGAATCTCAACTATAGCTCGGTCTGATATGTTTTGGGTCCAGACTACATATACAATATAAAAAACGTGTGTTCCCAGAATAAGTCAGGACCCAAGGAAGCTTGTAGCATTCCTGTGATTACAAGAAGTAGAAAGTTGGCAAAAGAAATGAGAAGAAATAAGTCAGAACCTACAAACCTAGTCAGTATAGCTTGTGAACCTCTGACTAAACCAGCGTCTCCGATTGCCACTGTGAGACTAGCGCTACTAAATACAAGATCACTAGTTAACAAATCATTGTTGATTCATGACATTATTATGACATATGATCTTGACTTATTTCTCCTCAGTGAAACATGGCTAACAGAAGGTTCCTGCAACACGGTTCTCAATGAGGCAACACCAACAAATTTTAGTTTCATGAACAAATGTCGTAATGGCAAAAAAGGTGGTGGACTTGCTGCCATTTTTAAATCTCTATTTCAGTGTAAAGAAATTTCATTGGGAAGCTTTAATTCATTTGAATATCTTAGTCTTTTGGTAAAAGGTGAACCAAACATCGTCATTGTCATAATTTATAGACCTCCAAAACAAAAAGGCAGATTCATGGAGGAATTTGAAGAAATGCTGTCAGTAATTTGTACCGACTATGATTATCTGGTCTTAACTGGAGACTTTAACATTCATGTTGACAACAACTTGGATAAAAATACCAAAGAATTTTGTAATATACTTGATACTTTTGGTCTCTCACAACATGTAAAAGGTCCAACACACAATCAAGGTCACATTCTTGATCTCGTCATCTCTAAAGGTGTTGACATTTTATCTGTTGAGGTGAAAGATCTGGCTATTTCAGATCATTCCTGTGTGTTTTTTGAATTACAAACAATCCCAGAAGTTCAAACAACTACTGTCTCGATTAAAAAAAGGTACATAAATGAGAATACAAGCAACATGTTTATGGAATTAATGGCTGCATCACCAACTGTAAATGCAGAGACCGTTGATGAACTTCTGGATGAATTCACCTCAAAAATCTCAAATGTTTTGGATGCTGTTGCTCCTATTAAAACTAAGACCATTTCATCCCGAACTAAAACACCTTGGAGGTGTACTACCAACATAATGACTTTGAAATCTAAATGCAGAAAAGCAGAGCGAAAGTGGAGAAAAACTAAACTCCAAGTTCATTTTGACCTGTACAGACAATGTCTTTGTCATTTTAACCAAGAGTTAGTAATAGCTAGACAACAACACTTTTCTGAAATTATTAGTAGGAACCTCAACAATACACGCACTCTATTTGGCGTGGTTGACAAACTTACAAATCCCCCAAATCAAACAGCGCCAGAACTCCTCTCAACAGATAAATGCAATGAATTTGCCTGCTACTTTAGTGAAAAAGTACAAGCCATCAGGTCAAACATTGTTACAAACCAGCAAAATAACAAAACGATGCTGCACTTAAAATCACCTAGGAATAATTTAATTACCATGACAGAATTTGACTCAGTAGATCAAAATACTGTAGTAGACTTGGTTCAGCAATTGAAACCTTCCACGAGCTGTCTTGACACAATTCCATCTGGCTTTTTCAAAACCATTGTGAAATCTGTTCAGATCGATTTACAACAAATAATTAATTGCTCACTTCAATCAGGTGAACTTCCTAAATGTCTGAAAGTAGCCGCCGTCAAGCCCATTCTAAAAAAGAGAACACTGGATGTCTCCCTGCTAGCAAATTATAGACCAATCGCAAACCTTCCCTTCGTAACTAAAATAGTTGAAAAAGTGGTTTTTAATCAACTCAGCAATTTTTTTAGCTTAAACGGACTTTTGGATAAATTCCAGTCAGGTTTCCGACCTCATCACAGTACAGAAACAGCTCTGATTAAAGTACTGAATGATATAAGATTGAGCACTGATGCAGGGAAGGTATCAGTGCTCGTCTTGTTGGACCTCAGTGCAGCATTTGACACGATTGATCATAATAATTTAGAGATAGACCGATATGCTTTTTTCAGGGCCGATACCGATTCCGATTATCGGTAGTCAAGGAGGCAGATAACCGATATTTGAAGCCGATATTCATTTGCAGTAAAAGTTAAAATGTTGGCACCAAATTTTTGAATAATGCAAACCCTAACCGTTCTTTACAATGGATTCTGACACTACACTTTTCATTTTACATCCTTCTATCTGCAATAAGACGTTGGTGGCGGGGGGAGTTAAATGTGGGGGCCAATGTGACATTACCTTTTATAGCATTTGGGATACTTGTAGTTTTATTCTATAAATGTTATATTTTTATATTTTGAAGTAATAGGAGGAACCCTGTCATTCAAAATGTGCATCAGCTGTGGCATTACTTATTACTACAGCAAAAAAAAATAAAAAAATTCCATGAGAAAAATTATTCATCCCTGAACACCATACAGTTCTTGTAGACCTTATTATAATTATTGTTATTGTTACCATATAGACAGTTTTGATAAGCTGAGGATCTTAAATCGAGAACAGCAATATCATGCTACTCCTCTCTACAAGAGAACTGTCAAAAGACACTTCATCATGTAGTTTACTGCCACTTAGGATGCCCCAATCAACGCAGAAAAAGGTAGAGTAAAATAACTTGGTTATAATAATAGTAAGAATAACTTGGTTAAACAGACATTGTTGCGGTGGACCGCTGCCACTTTCTGCTGTTTAATGTGTTTTACACTTATAGACACGTGTGTGTATATGGGCACACTATTCTCTCACTACTGTACTGTACTGTATCACTTAATGGCACAGATGTACTTGTCTAAATAATAACTAGGCTGCAACATTGCTAATTCACATTAACAAGCACTATCTTAGCTGTCCACATGAATAGTTACTAACACACGAGAAAGTTATACAACACACCAAACATGAGCTCATTATTCAAAGTATGATGCACGTAACGAAATTACATCACTGAACATTAATTGCAGCCGACTACGGCCGTAGATGTTACATATTAGTGGCATCGATTGAGAGG
>NC_135431.1:19403784-19463784 GCF_051991245.1 Festucalex cinctus | reverse complement strand
AAGGGTCGCAGGGGTGCTGGAGCCAATCCCAGCTGGCTTCGGGCAGTAGGCGGGGTACACCTTGAACTGGATACCAGCCAATCACAGGCCATACAGAGTCGAACAACCATCCACACACACAAGCACACCTAGGGACAATTTGGAGCGCCCAATTAACCTGCCATGCATGTCGTTGGAATGTGGGAGGAGACCGGAGAAGACCCACGCAGGCACGGGGAGAACATGCAAACTCCACCCAGGAAGGCCGGAGCCCGGACTCGAACCCGAGTCCTCAGTACTGGGAGGCGGAGGTGCTAACCAGTCATTCACCGTAACCCATAATCATAGATATTTGAAGAATATTTACATCAACTTTTGTCAATACATTACATTTTAACTCTTTGACCGCCAAAAACGTTTAATAACGGTTAGTAAAATCACGATGTATGCCGCCACAAACATTAAATGACGTCAACTACTTTTTTTTTTTTTTTTTTATCAATTTCTAAGTGCACAGCTGCCTGGTCAATGGGTTGTGGAATAAAAAAACACTAACTATGGCCAGCAGATGGCAGAATTCAATTTTCAATGGGCTGCCGGTGTATGAAATTACAATAAAACATGAGAAAATCTGAGGAAACAGAACATTTTCAAGGATGATGTAAACTAGAGCTTTTACAGAAAAAAACAAACAACATAAAACCAACTAGAGCTGCGAGCAGCTATAAAGGGCCCTCGCAGCCCGGGTCACGTTGGGGTACTGGCACGTTGGGGTACTGGCACATTGGAAGCAGAATTTCTTTGAAAATGGCATGATAAACCATTATACGTGGATTTTTTTTTTTGTGTGATGAGTGCGTCAAGCTCAATGGGTTTTGGTGATTGTTAAGATCTGCAAAAATCAGCATCTTTTTTTATTTTTCGGCAATGAGTTGCCCTGATTGGTATTTTTTGCAAAAGTGCATATAAACATCATCGCTCGTACTCATTGCACAATGTTGCGTTTATTGTCCATAGAGGCGTTAAAAAAAAATGAAACTAAATAAAAAAGTACAAATGTTTGGATTGGTCTGATACCAGTTAACATATTGAGTGGTGGAAAGTAAAATAATATTCATAAATGACTTAGTTATCACACTTATAATGAGTTTACAATTTTTGTAAAAATACCGTAAGTGAGGCATTTTTTTTTTATGCCTCAAGGGCTAGGTGGTGCTTTATATATAATGGAATGTTGTCATAGAGATACCTTCAAGCCTTGACTCTTAACATACATGTCAAGTGTGGGATTTTTTTGGAGCATGTACATTCATTCACGATATTGCTTTTAATGTCCATAGAGGCTATCAAAAATAAATAAAAAACTACATGTTTGGATAAGTCTGATGCCAGTGAACATTTTGAGTGGTGGAAAGTAAAAGAATATTCATAAATGACTTAGTTATCACACTTAGAATGAGTTTATATTTTTGTACAAAATACCGTATGTGGGGTATTTTTTTGTGTTGCCTCAATGGCTAGGTGGCGCTGCATATATAACTGAATGTTGTCATAGAGATACTTTCAGGCCTTGACTATAAACATACCTGTCAAGTTTGGGATTTTTTGGAGCATGCACTGGGGAGTTATTAAGCATATCCTTTTTCATTGCGAAACGTGTTTACAATTTTTGTAAAAATACCGTAAGTGAGGTATTTTTTTGTTATGCCTCAAGGGCTAGGTGGCGCTGCATATATAACTGAATATTGTCATAGAGATACCTTCAGGCCTTGACTATAAACATACATGTCAAGTTTGGGATTTTTTGGAGCATGTACCGGGCAGTTATTAAGCATATAATAACTTAGTACATATATATAACATATAATTACTTAGTAACGCGTTACCGGCAACACTGCCCATCAGTACTGCTGTAAGTACCTAAGAGTGTTGTTTAAAAAAAATAAAAAATAAAAAAAATAAAATAAAATAAAATAAAAACTCGCCATACAAATGAACAAAATAAGGTGGGGGGGACACATGATACAGTACAGCAAGGTTAAAATTAGACTCGCAGTTGACCGTCAGGGCACTCATAGACAGCCATTGATTGGATCAGGAAGCCTCAGGGCTATTAAGATTTTATGTGGCCTGGAATCTGAGAGCAGAGAGAATCAAATATTCTCACGCACACTGAAGCAAAGCGTGTCCTGCTGTGAGAGTGCCAAAGGACTCATGCTCTGTAAAAAAACAAAAAAACGATAAGGTCAGGATTAGAGGTGTGCAAAATTTCCGATTCTTAGATTATTCACGATTCGGCCGTGGAACAATCGAGAACGATTCACAAACGTCCAAATTCCGATTATATAAATATGCCAAGGGAAGCGAAACTAAAGTGACCCGAGCGAAAAGTACGCGGAACTGAAACGCAGTAGCGCGCGCGGTCTTCGGGACGCTTTTTGGGACGGACCGAGATTACACATCCACAACTCACGCCTCGAGATTCAAAACAACAACAAGCATGGCTGAGCTGACCAACCCACCTCTTCGTGGGATCAGACCTGCTCCGAAAGGCAAACAACTTGAGGCGGAAGTATCAGCTAGCTGGCTGCAGTGCGTCGGTTAGCGTTCTACAGGGCGCCGCGCAGTGATACGAACGAACGAACAGAAAAGTAGTGGCTGGCGGTAATGGCGTCTGACTTTATTCAGAAAAGAGTATTGTGGTGTAAATGTATCACGCTTTTGAAAACAAAAAGTTTTTAGAAGAAAAACGCTTTATTTCCGAGACCCCAGCCAGCTTGGTGGACTATTTTCCTCTCGTCCAACGCCGAAGTCAGTGCTGATCGCACACACGGGAGGTGAGGATCAAATTGAGATTCATGTTAAAAAAGCAGAACGATCCCATTAATGTTTACACGTTCATGTTTACACAAGTTAAAAAGCAGAAAAGCACTTGAGTTTTTGTTTTTGTTTTTTTTGTACCTCTGAGAAACTTTAATGTTTACATGTTCATCTTTACACAACTTAAAAAGCAGGAAAGCACTTTTTTTTTTTTTAGGCATTTGTATTGAAGTAGTAGTTCACATTGTCTTTCATTTATACCTCAGTGCACTTTTGAGTGGATAAAAATAATATATTTTTGCTCAATGCTATGTTTTATTCTGTTGAAGACTGAATATACTTAAAAGCTGTTGTTACAGAATGAGGACTTGAGTATTTTATTTACTGTTTTGAACTGTTAACTTGATACTGAAATAGTAGTTTGTTTAGGCCTGAGAGGACTTTTGTACTATTTTTGTAACTAATGTACGAAACATTAAAAGCACCAAAATACATTGTTTTTTTTCTGCTGCCTGGGGGGGAAATCAATAATCGTTTTATAATCGAATCGTAGCCTCTGAATCGTAATCGCAATCGAATCGTGAGGTGCCCCAAGATTCCCACCTCTAGTCAGGATGAGAGTAAGAGGTAAAACTTTTGATGTAGGGGATGATCATTTTTTGCATTGTGACAGCATTTTCTGCATTTCTGAGGAACTGTGCGTGTTTGCGCGAGATTCACAGATTACAGAAAAAAACAAACAACATAAAACCAACTAGAGCTGCGAGCAGCTATAAAGGGCCCTCGCAGCCCGGGCCACGTTGGGGTACTTGCACGTTGGGGTACTTGCCCGTTGTGGTACTGGCTTGTTGGGGTACTGGCATATTGGAAGCAGAATTTCTTTGAAAATGGCATTATAAACCTTTACATGTGGAATATTTTTTTGCCAGTGTGTGTGTCAAGCTCAACGGGTTTTGGTGATCAAGACCTGCAAAAATCAGCGTCCTTTTTTATTTTTAGGCAATGAGTTGCCCTGATTGGTATGTTTTGTAAAAGTATATATACACACATCATCGCTCGTGTCACGCCGCCACCGGCGTGACGGCCCATGCTTTTATTTTTGTGTTCATGTTTCCTGTTTTGTTGTGAAATAATGATTCCCCTCTCACCCCAGGTCACTTACCCTTCCTGCTGCTTGCTAATTACCGGTCCCCGCCCATGATTACCACCACCTGCCACCAATCAAGCCACAATAAAAACCACCTGCATTCTCCCCTCCGTGGCCGAAGTGTCACAGTCAGTGCATGGAAGCGTCCCACAGTCCTTATGTCCTCGTTCATGTTGCCACGTATTTTTGCCTTGTTTTTGTGCTTTTTCCTCCCCAGTGGAGCGCCTTTTGTTACCCCTTTTGCCTTGTGCCCTTTTTTCCTCCCTGGCGGAGCGCTTTTCGTTGTCCCCAGTACCTTTTGCCTGTTTTTTCCTCCCTAGTGGAGCGCTTTTTGTTCTCCACTTTTTTGCCTCCCTGTTCTCCTCTCAGCTTGAGAGGAGACCCCTGGCCGGTAATAAACCTGCTGCCTTGGTGGCTTACCTTACGCCTGCGTCTGAGTCCTACCTTACCTCGTCGTGTCAGCTCGTTGTACTCAATGCACAATGTTGCTTTTGTTGTCCAAAGGGGCAATCAAAAATAAATAAAACAAAATGAAAAAGTACATACGTTTGGATCGGTCTGATGCCAGTGAACAATTTGAGTGGTGGAAACTAAAAGAATATTCATAAATGACTTAGTTATCACACTTTCAATGAGTTTACAATTTTTGTAAAATTCTGTAAGTGGGGTATTTTTTTTCATCCCTCAAGGGCTAGGTGGCGCTCCATATATAACTGAATGTTGTCATAGAATTACCTTCAAGCCTTGACTATAAACATACATGTCAAGTTTGGGATTTTTTGGAGCATGTACCGGGCAGTTATTAAGCATATCCTTTTTCATTTCGAAACACAAAATTTGATGCCCCGCCCTCATCATATAGTATTTCGAAAAGTCAAGATTTTTCCCCGTCGTTGGCTCAGGTCTTGACATGGTCCAGGTCAAGTCTGAAGTCAGTCGGATGAAACGTGTAGGAGAAGTGGGCAAAAGTATGCCCCCTGTAAATTTGCTAAAATCGTAAAAAATGGGACATTAAAAAATTCGTAGCTCACTTCCTGTTTATTTTAGCATATGGGTCCAAGAGACTTTTTTTGTAGGTCTTGGGCTCCCTCATACACCTAAAAATTTCCGAAGATCTTGCTTAAACGTACAACCAGGGCTGCTTCGTTAAAAAATTCTAGGGGGTGCTATTGAGTCATTTTTGTAAAAATAGTACAAAACACGATAAAATATTGCTCATTTTGCCAGGCCAAATGTGTGTGCCAAGTTTAATGTGTTTCTGTGCCAGTTTAGGCCCTCAAAATTGGTGTTGTTTTCTTGGCGAACAGTGCTTAGCCACGCCCACAGCGATTCACGAAAACTCACAAACTTCATGTGACAGCATGAAGGCGGAAACCCTCATTTGAACAAATATGAGGTAGGTCCAGTTAACGTGGTTGGAGATAAACGTTGAATAAAAATCGTAAGAGAAAAAATTGCCACTAGGTGGCGCTATCAGTAAGATGAAATATAAGTTCGTAGATGTGTTAAGGGATGGACTCTCATCAATTGTGTGAAATTTTGAGAAGATAGGATCATCTGGGTCAAGTTAAAGCAACTTTTATTGTCACGAAAAATCTTCAGACTTTGTGGCACCGTAACGGCCACACCCTTCGGCGAAAAGTTACAATATTCGGTGTGGGGCATGATCAACATCTTAAGGCTTTTCTGACCAATTTTCAACTGGCTCCCTTCAACGAGCTTGGCACAGTAGCAAAAAACGTAAAGTATGACATTTATTGTCACCCCTAGGTGGCGCTTTATGGTTAACTGAATTTTATCATAAAGATGTTTTAAGGCCGTGACTATTAATTTGCATGAGAAGTTTGAGATTTTTTGGAGCTTGAACATGGGCGTTATTAAGCATTTGCTCTTTCTGGACAAATGAAATTTTAAAGGCGATATTTGATGCCCCGCCCCCGTCATATAGTATTCCGAAAAGTCAAGATTTTTTGCCCAGTTGTTGTCTCAGGTCTTGAGACGATACATGCCAAGTTTGTTTGAAGTCAATCGGATGAAAACTGTTTGCAAAAGGGGGAAAAAATATGACCACAGTGAATGTGCCAAAATGGGCAAAAATTGGACATTCAAAAATTCATAGCTCACTTCCTGTACATTTTAGCTTCATGGTCCTAATTGACTTTTTGTGCGTCCCGGGGTGCTACACGTGCCTGCCAATTTTCGTAGCTCTCTCTCAAACGTGCCGGGCTTGGTTTTTATTTTTCTATCCTAGGGGGCGCTATAGAGTCACGTTGTTATGACAACATCAGAATATCAAATTTTTCGCCGGGCCCGAAGAGTGTGCAACGTTCGGTGAGTTTTCGTAAATGTTTAGGTCCTCAAAAATGCGATCCTTTGCGGAGAATAAAGAATAAAGAAAAAGAAGAAGAAGAAGAAGAATTTTTACAAAAACAATAGGGACCTCGCAGCGGTCGCTGCTCCGGCCCTAAAAAGATAGATATTTTTTCCCAATTCGGGTTCAGCGTTGACTTGAATTTGTTCTCTTCCAAATATGAAACCCACTAGAGCGAGAGCAACGCATGCATCCTCCATACACAGGTCCGGTCTGGCTCGGCGAGGGGACCGGGAAAGTTCCTGGTTGGCCGCCATGGGGGCGCTGTTTGTTTTGGGTCGTGGGTTCGTTTCAAAATCAGCAAATAAAGTGCGAGCAGGTTGATTGAACGCTATGAATTGACCCTAGATCTGATTGTGAGTGTGAATGGTTGTTCGTCTATATGTGCCCTGGATTGGCTGGCAACCAGTTCAGGGTGTACCCTGCCTACTGCCCAAAGCCAGATGGGATAGTCTCCAGAACCCCTGCAAGCCTTGTGTGTTGTGTGCTGAAGGGTTGGATCCCAAAACGCAGACACAAATAAGGTTTTAACTATTTATTCACATAACTTGACTAAACTAAAAACAGCGAGAATGCATCGAGAATCACGACACGCCAACCCCCCCTTGGGCAGCGGAGAAGCACAGCGAAACAGTGAGCAATAATCCGGCAAAACACACACAATTCTCAGACCCTTATATAGACAGTCAATCAATCTGATTGGTTGTGGCGAGACATGTGAGTACCAGTACTGACATGGAATTCTCTGATTGGCTGTTGACCCCGTTGACATCAAATACATCACATAGTATTACAGATCGTCCTAGACATCACATAGCATTAAAGATTCCTGACATCACATAGTCCAGACATCAAATAGCCTAAAACTAGTTGAAACTAGATGCTGTTACATCAATACCAAAACTGACACGGGTAACGGGTCGTGAACTCTGGCGCACGGTCATGAACTCTACTCAAACTTAACCTAGGCATCACCCCAGACATGAGACAAGACCCAAACATTACTCCTGCATGACCCGAGTCATGACAGTGTGAGGAGAAGCGGCTAAGAAAATACATGGATGGACAAATAAAGTGCTTTTGGTAGACCTAGCCAAGCCCCCACAGAGTGACTAACATGGATCGGCCTGCATTTTCCCGCGTGTTCGGTCTGAAGTATGGACTTTTGGCCGCTATTTTGTGCAGAGTGGATCATACACATAATGGTGAAGCAAATGTCACTCTTGCTGTCCCTCTGCTTGTTTGTGCTCTCCCAGTCACTCTGTCTCCCCTTCCCCACCCTCGCCAGCGCTCACTGGCCGACACGACAGTCAAACAAAACGTTGTGTCAGAGTGTCCGGACTCAACACAGTTTCAACAGGCCAGTCAAAAGTAAGGCAGATAGCAGAAACTGAAAGAGTGGTGCAGAGGCAAGATTAAAAGAAACGGTGCTCCGCGCCAAATGCGCCAAAATTTTGCCTGATGGAGACGACCGGGAAGTAATAATAGTAATTCATTAATAATAGTAATTCAAACACATAACCAGCTCATATATACATATAAAAAAGATATATCTATATGTTAGGGATGGAACGATATATATCTCTATATTAGGGATGAAACGATAAGGGCAATATCGTGATATTGAAACTGCCACAATATCGTCGTCGTCATGTTCACAATACTTAAAAACATCTGTTAAAAAAGTCAGGTTGATTTCCATTTGTGCAGTTCTAGCACCTTCTAGAGGCCAGTTTATTAGTGCAATTTCATTTTCATTAGGGATGTTTTGGCCTTCTATGTTTAAAATCTATGCTAATTGTCAGATGAAGGGGAACATAATTAGCTTGTGAAGCGATCAATGTGTGCGTGCATTAGCAAGTAAGTGCCTCAATATTGTTATTAGAGAGTGTTGGTGGTTTATATGCATTGCTGTTATGTACAAAAGCACAATATTGTGTTTTTTTGTTTTTTTTGTTTTTTTACAATATTGTGATCTTTTTTAAATATCGCCAACCCCCCCACAATATCGTGATAATTATCGTATCGTGACCTTCATATCGTGATAATATTGTATTGTGATATGATAGGTGGTCGAATCAATTTCTTTAGCACCCTTTATGTTTTTCATAATTGTTCATATATGTGATCTAGTGCGTTATTTTAATTTCTGATAATATACAACCTAACTATTGACGTTGGTTGGAAAGCTATTTTAAATTGTGTACATTAATACATATAAAACTATATAACTTCATTAAAACACCGGCGTACACTCAAGTGGACCGGTCTGAGCCATGAAATTCCAGGGCTGAAAATGAGTCCCCAGTCCGGCACTGTCCATGCAGATTCAAACACATTCCAGGGGTATAATGGGAATATTTTCTCCCACCCTGTGTCAGAAGTGCAGGGTTGCTTGCTTCATGAACAATGGTCCCTTTCAGCTTGGAGATTCAAGGTGGTGCATCATGGGTAGCAGACAGAGAGACACACTGGTAGAAGTTTAGAATTCACACGTCCGAGAGGAGTCACGCAAACCCAAGCAACAAGTGTTCTTATAGAGGGATGCATAATATGGAAGTCTGGAACAGAACACACTGCAACAAAATATCATAAAAGCTGAATACATCACCACAACATGTGACTAAAGTGACTAAAGAGTGAAAAAAAAAATCCACGCGTGCTTTCAAATTGCCGCGGGAATGACATCATGCAGCCGACAATTCGCCCAGCCCTGTTTGCGACACGCCACCCCCCGCTCTGCGATTGGCTGGAGGGGTGTAAACACTGTCTTTCCACAGAAATGTCCCACTGTTTACAAAACAAACACAAAATGGCAAAATACAGGCTGGGGGGTGGGGGTTTAGGACAAAATCACCATGGTCATCACGATCATCACGCTCTAAATGCAGATTTCATCAGTAAGATTGTGAATATACATTTGATCTCAAAAGGGTATTTTTTCCAAGCACTCAAACATTTGTCTGCATCATGTTGTAAGAAAAATCAACAATGAAATAAACAAAAGCAAAGCACACAAGAAAAAAACTAGAGTGGGGGTGGACGAAGGGGATAGCGATTTTAAACGTAATTCCCATTTGACACATGTTTGAATGTGACTTCACAGCCACGGCTCCATTTATAGGAGGGTGTGCAGACTTGTACAACCACATCATCTCAATTACTCACCCTCTCAAAAAGTTGTTCTTAATTGAGTTGCACAAGATATATGTCACATTAAAAGTTAAAAACACTTAAAATTATTTCTCATGGGCTCATACATCTTCAGTGTCTGTACTAAAAACAAGCTATGACAAAGTAAAAATGAATTTGATTTCACATTTAAGTTGACTTATATGAGAATTTTAAACTATGTCACAGAATAATGCTGAAATTATCTGGCAGGCTGACAACCAGTAGCATTTCAACACTGAGTCAGCTCAGGGGGTGCAAGCTCAAACAGTTCTCAGCAATGTCTCAGTCCCGTGCCAAGGATAGAATAGTGTCCTCCACTAAACAATAAAAAAAAAAAAGATCTTGTTACACTGTACAAAATGTTTTCATTCATAGGGCCACTTTAACTATTCTTCATTCCCCTAAAATGCTTTGTAATCTTTTTTCTTGACATTATTTATTTCCACAACTATTAGGACCAGATGCACATCATTTCATTTCCGCAGCAGGCTTTATCTAATTCATTGAACAAGACACATACGATACTAAAGAGTATTAACTCTTTGACCACCAAAAACGTTTAATGATGTATGCTAAAATCCTAATGAATGCCGCCATAAACATGAATTGACGTTTACTAAGTTTTTTTTTCTCTCTCTCTGTCAATGGGGACAGTGCAACGTCTTGTGCAGCACTGCCTGTTCATTGGGTTGTGGAATCAAAAACACCCACTAACTATGGCCAGCAGATAGCAGCATTGTTTCTCTTTTCATTTTCAATGGGCTCACGGTATAAGAAATTACAATGAAACACGGCTGATATGATGAAATTGTTGAATTGAATGTTTTCAAGTATGACATGAATGATCAAAGCCTTTGTCAAATTAAATCTAATTCAGAGCGTCAAACAAAAAAAATAGTTTCTAAGTCACTGTTATGCAAAAAATATATATTTTCAATGTCACTCAAATTACAGTCAAACCTTGGTTTTCGAACGCATCTGTTCTCGACCAAATCGGTTTTCAACCAGAAAATTCGAGAATTTTATGTCTCAGAACTCGTCCAAAAATTTGGCTCTCAACCAAACTGAAAAAAGCCTTACATACCTGAACGTGACTCACTCGGGATCCAAGCTAACTCGAATGCCCAGGATGCTTCCTCCGTAGCACATTCGTGTTCAAAGTTCGTTTGGAGCAGACCTGCTCATTGTTATTTACGCAAATCTTATATATATATATATACATATATATATATACACATATATATATATACATATATATATATACACATATATATATACACATATATATATATACATATATATATATACACATATATATATACATATATATATATACATATATATACACATATATATATATACATATATATATATATACATATATATATACACATATATATATATACATATATATATATATACATATATATATACATATATATATACATATATATATACACATATATATATATATATATATATATATATATATATATATATATATATATATTATTGTGTTGTTTGTGTGGTAAAGCTTAAATGTAACGCCCAGAAAACTAAAGAGGAAAAATGTGACGATATTACCGTATACCCCGGTGTGATGCGGAGACGGTGAAAACGGTGTCAAAATCTTAATACCGCCCAACCCTAGTTTCATTGTAATTTCATACACCGGCAGTCCATTGAAAAGAGATACAATGCTGCCATCTGCTGGCCATAGTTAGTGAGTGTTTGATTCCACAACCTATTGACCAGGCAGCGCTGCACTTAGAGGTTGCACTGCCCATTGATTAAAAAAAACAAAAAAACATACTTGATGTCATTTAACGTTTATGGCGACATATATCGTGATTTTACGAATCACTATTAAACTTTTTTGGTGGTCAAAGAGTTAAGTGTTATTAGAGAATTGTAGGTGTTTTTTTATATGCATTACTGCTACGTACAAAAGCACAATATTGTGTGTGTGTTTTTTTTAAACAATATCTGTGACCTTTTTTAAGACCGCCAACCTCCCCACAATATCGGGATAATTATGATGATGTTTGGATGTCGTTACATCCCTAGTAATAACGCAATGAATGAAATATATTTAAAAAAGTATGTATAAGACCAAGTACTGTAGTTGATTCCACAGCTAAGGAATGTAAATTGAAACTGTCAAACACCACAAATGTCATAATTTGGAACCATCTGTTCAAGAAAAATACGCCTCAACAATATGCAAGATTCTCATGAATCAATTAATGGCTGAATTTACACAACATAGTTCAATTGACACAATTCAGATTGTTTTCTCCACAGTGGCACACAAAAACACCTCAGAAGGCAAACAAACCTCTTAAAATCCATCAAAATGCAAAGATCAGTCATATCAGGTCAATCAAACAGCACAAATTTAGATATTAAATAACAGTTGCTAGTAATAAAGTTGTATACATCATTAAATAATGGCAATACCAGCAGAAGAGTGGCAAGGTTTCCCTTAGGGGTGTACCAATCACAAATTTCCAGTCGATCACCAAGCCACGATCTTTTAAAAAATCTGACCTACCGATCGGGATTTTTGACGATCCCGATTTTTTTTTTTCCACAACAAGCAGCATACACCTTCAGTGTTCCAATCTATTTTTATTGAGAAACATTGCAAAATATCTGTAAAATAATACAAAAGGGTTGTTTTAACTGCACATGTAGCAGTTCTCGCACATAAAATAAAAACCTATTAATCATCGCAGTAAATGAGGACAATGGCTGGTAGTTTGTATGTCTGCATTGCCGGTTGTTTTCATGTGATCAGTATTTTGAAATTCAAATGTATATATGTTATATATGTATATATATGTATATGTGTTGCAACACACGGCCCTGCATTTTGGGTTGTTATGGTCTTGAATGCAAATTAGCCACATGCTAGGCCACGTGGTACATATGTCTCTGTTCAGCCTGCTCAATAAAATATAGCATCGTCAACAACAGTAATGATGCAAGAAGAATGGAACAGTCACACAAATGCCACCCGCATGCTTCTGTTCATTTTCACCGCCACATTGAGTGTCACCAAATATGTAGGTGAGACAATTACACTTTTCATCAACAGTGTTTGACTTGATTTGATTTTGTTTGTTTGTTTTTGAGCAGATCAGACAAATAATTCATGTTCCAAAAAGCCAAACATAGCAGTACATTATAATAAACGATCATAAAATGATCATAGCAAAAAAAAAAAAAAAAAAGGCATTACCATGTACACCAGTGGCAATAAGACAAGATCAACATGTGCTACTCAAAAAAGGAGTGGAAAGAAGAGAACTTATTAAATCCCACCCCCATCTGGTATTAATATACTGTACACAGCATTCACGCAACTTCCGCTTCCCTACTATTTAAATTACACCCATACAAGTCCTGCTGATCAATAACGGATTAAGAAAACTGGAACATCAAATGGTTACTATCTAAATAATAATTTGTACAATTTAGAATACAATATGTTGCAGCAATAATGAAATACCAAAAAAGGTAGGCTCATGAACATGGTAAAGTATCATCAAGGACATACTCAAAAAGTAATGGAATGGAACATACCAGCATGGTAACAAAAACAACTAACCAATACCAAACAATGTTAAGAGCCAGTGCAGGGTAATTAAAGCTAAGCCCTCCTGATATTGTGACCAGATCATATGCTTTAAAGTAGGGATGCACGACAATGCTACGTTCAACCAATAAACCAATAAGAAATCTTTGCGAGAGAACGCAAAGTTGTTTTGCGAGGGAATTGCGTTCCCTCGCATTCTTTGCGAGAGAACGCAAAGTTTTTTGCGAGGGAACACAATCTTTGCGGTCCTTCGCAGATGTTTTCCGAGGGAACGTAAAGATGTTTTGTTTTGTTTTTTTCTACCATGTCACCTCAGGGGCTCCGTAGATCCTTACTGAACGTTACCCTGTTGTTATTAAATGTTAAAACCTTAAACACTGCCTGGGATATACATAAATGAAAAAATATTCATGTTATGGTTTGACTCTGGGGCAAAATGGCAATGACATATATTTCTATTGAATTAATGCAAAGTGTATGTGGACAACAATAACAGTTATTTGAGATAACGTGTGTAAAAGAACACAAAACACGTGTGACGCAATAAACGGCAATGATTCCAATATTTCAATGTCATTGACAGAGGGGATCAGTGATATCATGCAAGTGCAATTATTAATTTGTGGTTTTCAATGTTTTGGACCTACTTACACTAATCCCCGAATAGGCGGCATTGCGACAAGGCGAAAAAGTAACAAACTCGTGGCATAAAACGACAGATGAATGTTTCAGCTGCACGTGTTGGGAGAATCGAGCGACGTTTACCATGAAATCTAAATAAAAATGGCTTACGAAGCCTAAAAATATCTTAATTATTATTTTTATTTGTTATTTTTTAGTATTTCATGATCAGAAATATCCCCAAACGGAAAGAGAAAAAGAGAGAGAGGAAGATGGATGGCTGATGCTGTTTTACATGGTCCCGCCGCATCCAGCAGACAAAGAGGCGCATACCTTCTTATGTCACGTAATAAAGCTCTAAATGATGTATTACAGCATCAATATTCGCAACCACATCAACGGGTTAATCGTGGGACTCAACCAATATAAAAATAAACCTATAAATTCAATACCTTCTGTTTGGGCACGTTATATGCGTACGAAAACAAAGCACATCTATTAACATGACAAATAATACTGGGTAACCATAATAGTTCAGCATCAGTATTATTCATAGTTAGCACACATATTTGATTGTATCACACCTTATCAAAAGTGCAGTCACAGCGTAATAAAAGTCGCTGACTAAGCCACTGCTGCAAGACCCGCTCACATAATTCAAGGCGCAGCTGGATTCATGCACTCACAACGAAGAAATAGATAGACTAAATTTTGATCATTACATTAAACCAGCTAACTGTTGGTTGTAGGGCATTGCATATTCGAACTGGGAATAAAAAGTGTATTGCTGAGTAGACCGTGAATTAGGGAATTCATGATAGTAAATAGTGAAATATCATCCTCATAGTAGGCCTCTACTTGTGAAATCTAAACTACTTGTCGCATTCATACTCCAACACAACCTCGGAAATTCAGACCCCAGTTCCCCCGTTTTGTGACTGATGCGTGTTTGCGTCGTGGGGGTTGTCAGTATTAAATGTCAGGTCAGTATTAAAAGTATTTATTTATATTTCCCCCGTCGAGTAAACACACTTGATTAGCCAATATGCACAAAAGAGACAACGAATACACCGTGCTGACTCAAAAAATAACAGGATGTGGTTCGGGCTGTCTTTAATTCCTGAACCCGCGTTCAAACCCGACAAGTTTAAAGCCAGTCATTTCACCATTTTCAATCTAACACACACACCACAGTCAATTATTAAATGTCACAGAATGTCAATTAATGTAATGTTGGCTAACTATCACCACACAGATGAGTCATTTTTCGATTGTGACTAACCGGAAACAGAAATATATTAACCTACACAGCAGCAGATACTGGTCGAAGTGCGACAAAGACGGAGAAAGTGCATATTTACTCACCGTTTTCTTCCTTTCCTTCTCGATCAAACGCTCATGTCCGTTTCCCATACAAGTTCTTTCACATCATGGTTCGATTTGCCGTCCCCTCGAAGCCTCTCGACTGAAAATTACTGTCTTCTTCAGTGGCTACAAATTTGATTCGTCTCACCTACTAAAGGAAAACAAAACATGTCTGTGATTTTACCCCCTGTTGTTCTTTCTATCAATCCGCGTTAAGGCGCATTTGCAAGTGATCCTGCACCGAATACAGCTCAGTCTCCCGCTGTGTTACATTCGACTGTAACGCCTACACTGTACCGCTGCATTGTTGACACTAACCACCGACGTCACTTTGTTCGTTCATTCACAACATCGTCAATTATGTGTATCTAGTGATACAAAATAGATCTCGCCTTGGCGCGTAATCCTGCGTAAACATCGCCGCCATATTGAATGTGGCAAACTGGCCAAATTGGTTAATCCGTCTCACTCAATGTAGGGGCGATTCTAAGGATCCGAGGTTTAGGAGTACCCAGGATACACGTTGTCCAGGTTGGCAAGCAAGACACATTTCACTGTTTTGTGCATTTTAAAGGACCATGTATAGTAAGGCTTTTTTTTTTTTTTAATGACCAGGTATAGTGAGGCTTTTTTTTTTTTTTTTTTTTTAACAACCGTGTATAGTAAGGCTTTTTTTCTTTTTCTTTTTAAATGACCATGTATAGTAAGGTTTTTATTTATTTTTTAAACAACCGCGTATAGTAAGGCTTTTTTTTTTTTTAAATGACCGTGTATAGTAAGGCTTTTTTTGGTTTGTTTTTTGACGACCATGTTATGTACTTGCATCCTTCAAATGTCCATAGCAACCAGTAACTTAGGAAAAATATATGAACCTGAAATTTTCAGTCACTGTTAAAATATCAATGAAAAGTCAATTCCAATAGCAGGCAAGGCAATCGTCCGAGATTTGAACCCTTTAAATGTTTTGGAAGTTTGACCTCAAGAGATGAAATCAGCCTCAACTTTGAAGATCAAATTCAGCTTACAATTTATCTTCTAAGGCATCAAAGTTATTTTTTTTTATTGTTGCTCCTTGTGGTATTTTCTTGCTTAAATTAGGTCATATTACCACAGTGGGAAATTTGATTTAATAATTTTGTGTCAAAAGATTATTTGCCATTTGATGTGGCCTGTGATAAGTGCTTTATTGATAACTTAAGCATGTAATGTCTCAAATGCTTTTGGTCACATGAAGAAAAGGAAAATGCGATGGTTTAACAGTTTTGTTTGTTTTGTTTTGTCCCACCACCCCACTCGAAGTAATACACGAGGGAGACTACACAATTGTATTTATGTGTACATTTTGGGGCGGGGTGTCATGGTGACTCTTTAGAGGACTGAGTTTGATTGAGCCCAGCCGATGTAAAAACAACGCCCCCAAATTTGACCAATTTGTCATGGTTTAGTGTGTGAACGTAGTCATTTTCATTAAAAGTAGAAATCGATGCATTAAAAATAATAATAATAATAATAATAATAAATAAATAAAAATCCTGAAGAATATTGGGTTACAATTTACCGGTATGCGGACCGATGGCAACATAGCTTCTGCTCCAAGGTAGGATGACTGCTATGTTCACTTTTATGCTGAATTTCAACTTTTTTTGGTTGCTATGTCTACCCATCCATTCATTCATTAGCAGATCCGCTTATCCTCACAACATTTATATAATTCATTTGTGAATACGTTTGAGGCCAGGAAATTCGGGTTGTTTTTAAACAATTGTGCAAGAGGCGGCACTAGCTAGCAGCTAGGCTAAAAACAGTCCTCCAAGTTACAAGGCATACTGTCTAATAATTGCGTATTTTCATACACTTCTATTACAATTTGGACTTTTGTGCTGCTTAGAAATGGTGGAAAACTAGAGACCTCCAAGAGGCTATTTGTGGAGAAATCTCAAAATGGACAAATAAAGTCCAACTGTCTCATATCGTCCATATCTCTAGATTGATCCTGCCGACATGCCGGAGTGGGTCACATATTAAGGTCTAAGCCGAAGAACTCACAAATTGTTAAAGGGAACACCCTTCATTTTAAATGAATTGTTACTTTTTTACTCATGACTGCCACCTCTGGCCCAAAGCATAACTGTAGCATTTGTTCAGGCTCATTCATGGTGCGCGTGCGAGTATACACTACTATAAAGGGAAGATAAAAGCTGATAGGTGCAGTCAGAGTAAAACAGTCTTCATAGTCATCTGGGCGTTGGTGGAACGTGCATGATTTAGAAAAAGCTTTAATGTTACCGTTTTAAACGGCACAATGCACCGTTAAATGATTTAACTAGGTCATCATCTGTTATGCTAATAAAATTATCAAAAATCGATGTGATACCCCACAGCCTAGTCTCAAAATAAATTTAAATATTAAATTTGAGACTTCTTCAATTAATGAGTCAATTTATTATTAATTATTAATTGCTTCCATATCATTGTTGATGGTTCTGACAACTCAACATGATGCAGATGAATGTTTGAGTAGCATGCTAGGGTTATGATAGACCTTATGAGAAAATTTATAATTACATGACTTTATTACCTAGGAAATGTACATAAAAGATACAGATGTGAGGAGTCTCAAACAAAATTAATGCATATTTTTGCCTCAGTTAAAACATTTTACGCAATTCAGTTTATTCATGATGTTTTCATACTGTCACCCAAACTACACATTGTAAGTTGCTGAGGAACAATGTGAAGGTAAAATAATGGATCAACAAAAACAGTCGTCACACTAAAAAACATTTAAAGGGATACTTTACTTATTTAGCCATTTTTGGCAGTCAAACATTAATATTTTGACTATAATAAATTTGATATTTTCATTATTTTTCATGTAAAATTAGTACCTTTAAAAACACATTTTGCAACTTGCTGTCGACTGAAAAAGACATCACAAGTGCTCAGGTAACCAATCACAGCTGAGCCTGTGAATGTCACATGACCAAACCTAGAAAACAGGTGAGCTGTGATTGGTTACCTGAGCCCTTGTGATGTCATGATCAGTCGACAGAAAGTTGCAAAATGTGTTTTTAAAGGTACAATTTGTATGTGAAAAATAATGAAACTATCAAATTAATTCTAGACAAAATATTAACTTTTTATTGCTATAATGGGCTAAATAAGTGAAGTATCTCTTTAACAATCATAGAAGTGCATGAAGTATTTTTTTAATGACTTGCAAAGTCCTTAAAATTCTGATTACTGAATTGTACTTCACAGATCAAGCAGATTGTACAAAAATAGGTAGGGGATATAAATGTACAGAATTTTTTTTACTTTTGAGTACAATTCCATAATTTCTGAGTGCACGGCAAGAGGAAAACATTCACCAGTATTTGCAGCACTAATAGTTTCATCCATTAGTCTTTTTCTCATTTCCACGAATTGTCACATAAAACAAGTCAAGCACTTAAAATGCATTCTAAGGCAACATGTGAACTAAAAACTGTATGATGTATGTATGGGCCTCGAGAAGCCACTTAACTCATTCACTCCCAGCCATTTTCACAGAAGCAATCCCGTTCTCTCCCGGCTGTTTTACTTGATTTTGACTGATTTGGCAAGGCCCACAAAATATTGTGTTCTATTGCTATAAAAGCATGGAACCTATCAAAAGTAAGATGAAAGTCTCTTCTTTCATCAGGAAAAAAAAGTATGTTTCTATCTGTTTCTGTTTTGCACCAATTAGCAATAGAAGAGAGCTAAATTTCATCAGTTTTCACAAATCTAATTAAAATTCTAAGTAATTTAGCTTTTTTTCTAGATGGCCCTGGTTGATCTCCTTTGCTCTGCTGCCACCTGCTGGCCGTTTGTGTAATAACTACCATTTCTGCAACCGTTCTTTGCAGTTGAGAGGCTGCATCAAAGCCTTCTGTATGCTCTAGCATAAAACAAAAAACAAAAAAAACAAACAACGTATAAATATGTCTTTGGGACACTTAAAACATTTTTAAAAAAAATTATTTACACGTTATTGGGAGCAAATGAGTTAAATGAGAATTCCCACACACCATAAAAAGTCATAAAGAAAACATGACAACAAATTAGAAAAAACAAAAGACATTTTAGAATTAAAACAACATTTGAGTCAAATACAAAAACGTTTTAAATGTAGAATCCAGACCTCTTATTTGCTCTAAAAGCTTATTGTGTGCTATTTTTGCACCCGGGTGCACATGAACAGTTTTTTCTCTTAGGGTGTATTCAGACCTGCACTGTTTGGTCCGCTTTAAACGGACCAGAGTTCGTTTCCCATGCTGGTCCAGACCTTTTGTGCAGGTCTGAATACACACAAACAAATTCTGGTGCGGACCAAACAAGCGGACCGAGACCCACTTTTTGAGGTGGTCTCGGTCCGCTTCCAAATGCACTCGGTGCGGTTCGATTCGCAGTCTGAATACAAACCACGGCTGATCCGCTCCAACTGCAGGACATATGCGCCTTTTGGGCTTAACAAGCCACCGTAGCAAACCATCGCGGGGGTTAATATTGCCTGGTAGTTAATATTGTGCTAAATTCATTCATAATCATGCGTATTCTGTTTAGCCACACTGCTGTCTTCATGTTTTGGTGGGGTTGGGGGCACGCGAAGAGCAACGGGTCCTCCGGTTATTGCTTGCAAACGACGACGCCGTTCCAAAATTAGAAACAGCATCGCGGAACCTCCATTGAATGAGCTGCCATTGATGCTCGCAAATATCTTAAATCTAATAACGCCACAAATATGCAGTAATGCAGCATGTCGGAATGTCATGTTTTCCTCTATTTCCGGGTTTCATTATGCGTGCAGGCCTCGTCATTTTTTGTCCAATGGGAGCGCAGTTTGTCACGCAGGTCGACGTGATTACGCAATATAGTCCACTTGCAAAAAGCACAGTGTGAATACGAGCCACACTAAACGAAAACAAAGAAAGTCAGCTTTTGGTCCGGACCAAACAAGCGGACTAAAAGACTTTTCTGGTCTGAATACACCCTAAGGAACGTAAAAGGATGACGAAGAAACAACCTACCTTAGTTTGAACCAAATACTATATGTGAAGTCCCTGACAGGGACAACGCTGAATGGAAAAGGGGAAGCTGAATATAAATACACAGATATACGATATTTGAAGAACAGGTTTTCCACACAATTATGCACGCACTCATGTTGCTGAACAGCAGCCTTGCTTTTTTTTTCACATTCTCAAGGATGATTTTGCCACAGGCTGCTAATAGGGTACCAGAGAATGCTAAGGAATGAAAAAAAAAAATCATCAACTGGTCTGCCAGGAGGCCCTGAGAGCAACATGTAAAGAACACAAAACACCCTCAACAACCTGCTGTCACACTCAGCGGCAATGGAAGCAAACTCCATACTGTAACCCAGTAGGCTCTGGGGTGCAGTGACTGTTTGGTCTGCAGTCACAGGTTCCACTGTGAGGATGTGCAAATATATGTACAGAAGACACATTCCTGCTGCAGTGTGACATGCAGGAGACACCAGCACTGGACCGGTGTGCGCATGCACACCGTCGGAAGCAAGGGAGTAGCGTTAAATCGCACCTTTGATGAGAAATCTCATCACAACGTCCCCTGCCTTTTCTGTTGCTGGACCTGGATCAGCTCCAGCTGTTTTTTGCACTTCTGGTAGTACGTGGACAGACTCTTGTTCTCTTCCAGGAGTTTTTTGTGTTCCTGCACCAGACGGGACGTGTTCTGCTGGTCCTTCTCATCTTGGTCCAGTTCAGCAATAAGTTCCTTTCTTCACAGATGGGGAGGAAAAATGGAAGAAGCACTTTTATTTGCATTAGTACAGTGGAACCTCATTTTATGGAAAAACCTGGGCCTGTATTCCTAGACATTCTGAGGAACTGAAGCATTTGCCTGATATAAAGACGAGGGATGTAACGATAAGGGCAATATCGTGATATCGTGATATTAAAACTGCCACAATATTGTCGTCGTCATGTTCACAATATTTTAAAGGAACACATCTGTTAAAAAAGTCAGGTTGGTTTCCATTTGTGCAGTTCTAGCACCCTCTAGTGGCTAGTTTATTAGTGCAATTTAATTTTCATTAGGGATGTTTTGGCCTTCTATGTTTAAAATCTATGCTAATTGTCAGATGAAGGGGAACCTAATTTTCTTGTGAAGCGATCAATGTGTGCTTGCATTAGCAAGTAAGTGCCTCAATATTGTTATTAGAGATTGTAGGTGGTTTATATGCATTGCTGTTATGTACAAAGGCACAATATTGTGCTTTTTTTTTTAGTATGAGCTCTCTCTTTATTTACAATATTGTGATTTTTTAAATTTCACCAAATCCCCCACAATATCGTGATAATTATCGTATCGTGACCTGCAAATCGTGATATCGTATCGTGATGTTTGGATATCGTTACATCCCTAATAAAGACAGAGCTGCTGTACTTCAGAGGACTAATAACTAGGGATGTACCGATATCCAAATATTGCGATACGATATAAGGGTATGAAGCCCATGATACGATAACTATCATGACAAAAGAACCGATACTTCGGTGCCAAGATTCTGAAAATGTCACGGTACTGCCTTTTCTACAATACCCGAAGTACCGTTTGGTATCGAGGCGGCATATCTGGCCGCGTCCTTTGTGTTGTTTTGGGGGTGTTTATTTATTTTATTATTTTTATTTTTTTTAATCCCACACGCACTCATTCACACAAGCTTACATCATGTAAACTGGGTGGATATGGGCGCATATCTGGCAACCCACGTTACGTCTAATGACGTCACGTGACTACCCTCCTGCTGTTACAATAACAAGGAAGAAGAGTAACATGCGTGCAACATTTGACAGTAGCCTGCACATCTGTGTCGTCTTCAACTGCAGCCGCCCCTCAATTAGTTGAGGAGAAAAAACACCAAAGTCGCGTATAGAAGTACTTTGGATTTGAGGTTGATGCGCAGGGATTGAGATGCCGAAACCGTTTCCAGACGAAAGGGGAACACATCCAACTTAGCGAAACATGGATATCCAGACTTGTACAAAGAATTCAAGGCAAGTGCATTTGAGTTCCCGTCTTATCATTGTTGTCCATATATAAACTAATAACGTTAGTATGATGAGCCCACACTCAATGAGCTGCTTTGCGAAGTAACGTTAGCGTTAGCGTTAGCGTTATGTTCAGACTCGTCTGTCCCGCATAATAGTTAGGTAAAGTTGCCAGGCAACTGAATCACCTAAAGTAACATTAAACAACCCTCAAATAATATATCAAACGTTATTCGTTATTTTGTTTGTTTGTGTGTGTGAGGCTACGTGCTGCAACTGGTTGGTAAATAAGCACAGTATGAGATTTTTATTTTTTTTAATGCTACATGCTCTGTGATGCATTTTTCATTTAACAGTATTTTAGTGTTTAGTACTTATTGTTTGTTTGTTTATTTATTGAACATATAAACATAACATATAAACATAAACAAGTAGCAAATAATAATTTAAAGAAGAAACTCATAGCAATTATTTGTGATGGTTTACATGTCCAAAGGAGTAGGAAGAAGTTAAAAATGTATCTCGTCCTACTCCTTATTCTTTAACTTATTTTATTATTAAATACAGTAAATTAATACATTACAATAAAATAATGTGTAATCCTGCTCGTGTAGACAATTACACTAACATACGTACATTAGTCAGTAGTGTATGTACATGAATTTCTTAAGCATACACAATAATACATCCTCATACTCACATATACAATTTTCATTACACTTTCATTACAATAATGCTCTTGAACTTTACTTTTAAAAGCTTTTTTAAAACTCAACAATTGACTTGCATCTTTTCAAGTCATTACCAAAATTATTCCACAAATTAACACCTCTTACAGAAACACACCTTTGCTTAATATTTGTTATTTATTTATTTATTTATTCATTTATTTATTTATTTATGTAGACACTTGTACCCCTTATGTCATATAAGGACTCTCTCTAATTTCAAATGGCTTCTGAATACTATGGCAGAGTAGATTGTTGTAAGCTCGATACATTATTTGTGCTATTACTGTACTTAGCTAGTACATGCACAGTATTTTTATTTTATTGTTCTCCAGACCCGTCACCAGAAAGAAATTGTAGGGGGGGCATTACCTTTTTTTGGGGGGGCACACTTTATCAACCTAAATCTAATGTTCATCAGGTTGAACAGCGGCATTGTGACAACTGCAAAAGTGTTCAGAAATATTTTCTGTCACTTAAAAGCGGCAGTTCGTTCTGAAATCTAAAAGACAAATTGAAAAAAAAATGTGTAGTTCATTTTGCATTTATTCAACTCAAAAGTTCATTTGAAACAAATCCACTCTTCACTTCTGTAAACAACTATGTCCGAATGAATGACTCTGTGACCCAGCCCCTTCTATCTGGAATTGGCTAGCAGTTGCCTTCATTTGCGTGTTGGATTAGGGCTGTACGATATGGACAAAATTAGAGATCGACCGATATGCTTTTTTCAGGGCCGATACCGATTCCGATTATCGGTAGTCAAGGAGGCAGATAACCGATATTTGAAGCCGATATTCATTTGCAGTAAAAGTTAAAATGTTGGCACCAAATTTTTGAATAATGCAAACCCTAACCGTTCTTTACAATGGATTCTCACACTACACTTTTCATTTTACATCCTTCTATCTGCAATAAGACGTTGGTGGCGGGGGGAGTTAAATGTGGGGGCCAATGTGACATTACCTTTTATAGCATTTGGGATACTTGTAGTTTTATTCTATAAATGTTATATTTTTATATTTTGAAGTAATAGGAGGAACCCTGTCATTCAAAATGTGCATCAGCTGTGGCATTACTTATTACTACAGCAAAAATAAATAAAAAAAATTCCATGAGAAAAACTATTCATCCCTGAACACCATACAGTTCTTGTAGACCTTATTATGATTATTGTTATTGTTACCATATAGACAGTTTTGATAAGCTGAGGATCTTAAATCGAGAACAGCAATATCATGCTACTCCTCTCTACAAGAGAACTGTCAAAAGACACTTCATCATGTAGTTTACTGCCACTTAGGATGCCCCAATCAACGCAGAAAAAGGTAGAGTAAAATAACTTGGTTATAATAATAGTAAGAATAACTTGGTTAAACAGACATTGTTGCGGTGGACCGCTGCCAGTTTCTGCTGTTTAATGTGTTTTACACTTATAGACACGTGTGTGTATATGGGCACACTATTCTCTCACTACTGTACTGTACTGTATCACTTAATGGCACAGATGTACTTGTCTAAGTAATAACTGGGCTGCAACATTGCTAATTCACATTAACAAGCACTATCTTAGCTGTCCACATGAATAGTTACTAACACACGAGAAAGTTATACAACACACCAAACATGAGCTCATTATTCAAAGTATGATGCACGTAACGAAATTACATCACTGAACATTAATTGCAGCCGTGTACGGCCGTAGATGTTACATATTAGTGGCATCCATTGAGAGGATAATGTCCCAAATGACGGCAGACATGACGTGAAAAGAGAGACAAAACGAGCAAATAAGCACACTATACTTTAGTGCACTTCTCTACTAATGCCAAACATACGGAAGAGGACACGTTCGTGTAGTTAAACGGTGTTTGAGACACTTAATTTGTTACGGAGCGGACTTTAACGAGGTGCACAACGAGCTGTCAATCAAATCGACGTCGAAGCTTAAGGCACACAATGGCAAACCAGTGCGACAAATAAACACAATATAAAGTAACTAAACGCTATTTAGTGTCATTGTGGCATCTCACTGCATAATAACCGCTATGCAACAAGTAATGGACGTGACCCAGAATGCAATGTGTGCGTCACGAGAGGTAAATATAATGACGTTACTCTACTCTTAACATGGAACTAGACAATATAATAATGACAACTGTTAATATTTGGAACCTTTCTAACAAACATTATTTACTTAATTAAGTGAAAATGTGTGTGATTCCCTCCCCGAGTAGTTCAAGTAGCGAATTAGCTACTGGGTGTTAGCCTACATGCTAAGCTGAACACACCACTGTTAGCTAGCGGGGATTCAATGCAAGGCAATGCAGCTCCATTCATATAGTGCATTTAATACACAACATAATTCAATGTGTTTAGCTTATCATGGTGAAACGATCGGCGGAGTCTCTTCTCTTTTAACTTACCTTCGAAGCATGTGTCTGTCGGGTTGTGTACGTGGGTGCGTGTGTGACCGGCTACTGTGATACAGGCATACACTACTGATTGGTTCTGGCTCTTGCACGGCTAACCAATCAAATGCTGCTATGGGCGTTACATTGCTGGAGTTGGACTCCATAACAGACAGAGACGCTCTGGGCTGCATTCGAAGCGAAAAGACGGAGTTTTAAATGGATCGCTCATATCGGCCGTCAGATTAATAAAACAGACCAATACCGATATGTACCAATATGTCAAATATCGGCCCCGATTATCGGCCCGACCGATTATCGGTCTATCTCTAGACAAAATTTCCTTTCATTTTTGCCAGACATCTCTATTCTTTGATCTTTGACTCAGCATGAGACTTCACATCATTTTACGTTTTTTTATGGTGCCTTCTGTATTTTGTGTTATTTTATTTCTATACTTGTACAGATTTTTTTTTTTTAGTATTTTATTTGCGTGTATATTTATCTACTTATATTTACTCTAATTAATTTTATTTTGTGTTATTTTATTTCACTTGTGTCTACTAAAAGACTAATTTCTATTCCATGCACAGCACTTTGTATGCAGCAATGGCTGTTTTAAAGTGATTTAGAAATAAGGTTGAGTTATGTCAATGATATACAGAAACAACATATGGGTTCAGTGAAAAACTAAGCAGAATATCAATCCAAAAGGATGTGTAAAGTGCTGTTTTTTTTAAATTAGAACTTCGTGACAGTCATCAACATGAACAAACTTGGCAATAAAAAAAGAGAATTCAACTCACATTGTACTGCAACTGCTTTAGTGATAAATAATTTTATGCTCCTTTGTTGTTGTTGTGTATGTGTGACTGCTTGGGTCTGTTAAAAGCATACTGTGTATTGCTACAATTCATCCGTGCTGTGTGGCTTGACTAATTAAAATAAAGTTTGACACTCACTTGTAAACGTAACCAGTGGACTCAGGATTCCCATTGATGTCAACTGTATCATCCTGGATCGAGGTTTGGCATTTGGTGGCTTCCATTAAAGCGGCACGACGTGCTCACTGCTCAGTCCTTGTCCCAGCGCCAGCCGGCAAATGCGCACTGTCTACCCGGAAGTAGATTTGGCTAAGGCACGTCTGCAGAGCACGCGTCTCCCCCCACCCCACCCCATCCCTCCTGATCCTGATTGTCATTGGCTCGCTTAGTTGTCAATCACAGCCAAACTTGAAAGGAGGTATGTGGTTGGCTGGCACGCCATGCTTTACTTAAAACAGAAGGCGCAAGTTTATGTGACTGATAGGAGGAATAGTTGGTGAGTCATCTTGCTAGGGCGGGCACGGCTGACTGACAGGGCGGGCACGGACCCCCAAGGCCCGCCCATGACGACGGGTCCGGTTCACTCTATTGTTTAATACATTAATGCACAGTATTTAAATTTAATGCTTTAAAGCTACATGCCAATTGTTCTGTTTAAGCACACAGGATTATTGTTTGTTCACTTCTAATAAAGGAGTGTATGTTGAAGTACAGAATTTATTGCTTATTTTCTATTTTTACCTTGGTATCGAAATGGCATCGAAAATCATGGAATTTCAGTGGTATCGGCATCGACTACTAAATTTCTGGTATCGTGACATCCCTAGTGCAATATTATGTTATGTACTATTAAGTTCCCCTTCATCTGACAATTAATGTATTTTAAACATATGTAACAACTATGGCCTATGGCCCAGTCCACCCTCTAATTTTTTTTAGTTGGCTTCTTCTAAAGCAAACTTTCTGCAGTTGCATAAATATTCCACAGCCCAGACAGGATCTAAGCTTGGTTAGCTCTGCAGGTGGTCACTCAACCACCAACAAAGCTCTTTTGAAGCCGCTGACCAGGTGACAAAGGAATTTATGCGTCTGCCGAAGGAGTGTATTCAAGCCCGCCATCCCGGAGCCGAGAAAACTGCTCCAACGATTTGGAAAATACAAACAACTGATCAAAGGAATGTTCATGACCTCTTATCAATCACAAAGGATATTCTGGCGTCTCGCCCCTCCAGGGGGCACTCCTGGAACGTCTAGATGGAGCAACAGCACCGTCAAGTGGTGAAACTTGGAACTATCCTTAGTGACAATTCATATAAGTAACCGCATTTTACACATTTATACCATGATAATTCTTGACAGATAACTGAACTACGAATGATTCATGTTATGTCTTTGTGTGTATGAACGTCCTATTTCATTTGTACTCCATAAGGAATGAAAGGCAATCAATATCTTTCAGTTCAGTCAGATTAGACAAGTAGAAATTACCTCACAAGTTAGTTTATGATGCATTAATTACGATGTGTGTTAAACGGGTTGTGTGGGAAAACTGATTTGCCAGACTGACCAAATTTAATGCCAAATTATTAATCCCTTTAATAATTTGTTTTTTTTTAAGTCTGCGTGAGCGAACAGAAAGGGTGTGCCACCCCCTACTGAAGCCCCGCCCATAGACTTTAAAAAGACGAGGGGACCCCCTCGCTCGCTCTCTTCCAACTTCGCTCTTCCAACATCATCTTCCGATGCCTCTTCCCGATCGCTCTCTACCTTCAAGTTTCCCAGCCTGCTCCAACTCTTTGTTCCAAGAAACTCGCCAACACGTGGCCCTTTTGTCCCTGGCAGCGACCATTGCCACGAGAGCAGACACTCGCTCCACGCCACGCCAAAGCAGGTGCAAACTTCAACGCTGACCCAAAAAGAGATTCTTTTACTCCCTTTTTTTTTCTTGTTTTCCCCTTTTTTTTCTTCACCACCGGTGATTGCCCGCCAGCAGCGAGCTCCACGGCCCCGGGGTACACTTGCAACGTACCGCCGGACTCAAGGTTGTGCACCTAAGCCGCCCCGTACCTCACCTGCTATTCGGTGGCGCCCCGCCGCGGTGCCAGCTCACCTCCAACGGCTGGCCTTCCCCGCACGCCGGCGCGTAGTGGACCGAGCTCCAACACCTGGAGTCGGACAGCTGTCCGGCAGAACCAACCTCGCCGGAGAATCAACCTCGCAGAGTTGCCGACCAATCAAGGGACGAGCCGCGCAACTACGTCAGCCCCCGAGCGGCTCCCTTGCTTACCTGTGGAATAGCCCTTTTTTTGATTTTCTTTCCTTTTGGAACGAACATTGACTATTTTTCCCCCTTTTTCACAAGACCTTTCTGCTCATTCGAGGCAAACGATTCTCGTAAGTGTGCGTTTGATTTCCAACTCGGCGTACCCCTGTTGCAACTTACGTTTGAAACATATCACAGATCTGGCAGGTCAAATTTCTCTTTTCCTGTTTCCTTATTCATTCGCATTCCTTCCTTATTTTCATTAGCTTTATTTTATTTCTTTTCTTCTGACGGTAGAATAGTTAGATAGGCAGTGTTTTGATTCTGTAGTGTAGCAATCGTGAATATATGCATGTTTTATTAACTTTATTCCGCCAAAGTCATCTGTGTTTCCGAGTGGATTATTATTCTTTTGTTAGTACAACGAACCACTGAATATCGAGTGTGGCGACTTTAGATTCTAAATGATTGATGAAGAAAGGATTTTGGTCGTTGTTTGCTCCTGTTAACCCAAAGCAAAGCCAACGTGGTGCCCCTAGAGGTTATCGAGGTAAATATAATTTACCTCTGTAACGTCCAGATTATTAATTCGTCCAAAAGACGACCCAATTATCGCTACACATAGAAGGGCCAAAACATCCCTAATGAAAATTAACTACACTAAAAACTAGCCACCAGAGGGTGCTACAACTGCACAAATGGAAATAAACATAACTTTTTTTAACAGACGTGTGGCATTTAAATATCGTGAACATGACGACGACGATATTGTGGCAGTTTTAGTATCAAAATATCACAATATTGCCGGTATCGTTTAGTGTTGTTCCGATACCATTTTTTGGCCTCCGATACCGATTCCGATACCCAGTTTTGCAGTATTGGCCGATGTCAATACCATACCGATACCTAAGGTTTTTTTTTCTCAACATGAAAAATCCGTCCTGCCATTGGTTCAGAGCATTCAAGGACCAATAGGATTTCTTCGATCGGCATGCAGTGAACATGTCGCACATCAGTGAATGTCGTGCACAATCAAGACGCAAGATGCTGCATCCAAAGTCCTATATTAGTATCGGAAATAATGGTATCGGCATGTTACTTGTTAGTACTCACCGATACCGATACCACTGTTTTAATGCAGTATCGGAGCCTCTGCCGATACCAGTATCGGTATCGGAGCAACACTACGTTACATCCCTGCTAACAACCTTAAAAGGGATACTTGACTCATTGAGCCCTTTTTAACAGAAAGAACATATTTTGACTCTAATTAATGTAACAATGTCATGATTTTTCAAAATCAATGAATACCTTTAAAAACTAATTTTACCACTTCTTGTCGACTGACGATGATGTCACCTGTGCTGAGGAAATAGGTAATGACTAATCATGGCTCAGTTTGCTGACCAAACCCAGAAAACAGGTGAGCTGTGATTGGTTGTTAACAATTTCCACAGCACAGGTGATGTCATCTTTAGTCGACAGCAAGTGGGAAATGTGTTTTTGAAGTTATTAATTGTACATGAAATATAATGAAATGATCAAATTACATCTGGACAAAATATTATTATTTTTTTAATGCTGAAAATGGCTCATTGAGTCAAGTATTGCTTTAAAAGGAACCCGGCTGTCATGACAAGTTTGCTCTATATTATTTATTTGGTTGTGACTAGGGATGTAACGATAGCCAAGCATTACGATACGATATTATCACGATATGACGCTCACGATACGATAATTATCACGATATTGTGGGGAATTTGGCGATATTTAAGCATGTATGTACCACCACAAACAACACTTTTTTTTTTTTTTTTTTTTTTTATAACACCCTGATAAAAACTTAATAAATTTAATGTAATATGAGAGGGATGGGTACTTTTCCAAGACTCGGTACAACGGTACCAGTTGTCGGTACTTTTGTGTTCGTTCTCTGTCTCTGTCTGTCTGTCCCCCCCCCCCTCTCTCTCGCTCTCATTTTTTTATTTGTTAAATTTTATTTAATTTAATTGGGTGGTAGTAAAAAAACATGTCCAATGCCTCAGATCACTACTCAATGTAGGAGGACTTAACACAGCCTTTTCCGTTGCTAGTTCCAGTCTTTGGATTGACCTCCCACTAAATGTTAGGAAAGCTCCCTATCTTTAAAACTCATATCTTAAAAGTCATTTTCATTGTTTGGCTTTGAACTCAGCATGTGACTATTGTTTTAGTGTTTTGTGGTAATTTCTACTTTAATGTTATTATTAATTTAACTGTAACTGTCTTGTTTTATGTTTGCTCTATGTACATCACTTTATATGGAGCGGTGGTTGCTTTGAAGTGCTCTTTAAATACAGTTGAGTTGAGTTAAACATTGCTTTACTTACTTCCTCTGGATTAGCAGGGCGATCTCTGTTTGCACTTTCAGATATTCTTGCGCCATTTTGCAGTGCTGCTCAAAAACTGCCATGGACTCTTTCGAGTTGGGGAAAGGAGCAAGGGGCTGGAATAAAATGGATGCTATTGTTACCACTCACGTTGCCAATATATATTGTATTATGTACGTATTTGAAGAAGGAAGTGATTGCAATACCAAAATTATAAAGGAAAAAAAAAAAAGTTTACCTGTAGCTGGTGATCAAGGGTGAGGTAAGCCATTGGAATTGAATTGTCTGAGCCGTTCGTGTCTATGAAACAAATTCTATGTTGTCAAGACTGCACTGGCACTGAATCTGTAAGAATCTCTATATGAATGCTGTACCACCACTGTTAAATAACCAACTATTACATAATGGGGAATCGCACGATATACGTCACCACACTTAATTAATATTCATGAGTCTCGCGAGGAGGGTCAAACTCGTTCACATTTATGACTGAATTTTTGGCTTCAGGAAATGACTAAAGAATACATCCTTCATATGTGGACGGTGTCTGTAGTGGTTTCTGCAAGTTCCATAACAGCTGTGTTTACTCGGCATGTTGTGTTTACAGCACCAGGTGGGCATTGCTGGTAGTGCTCTTGAGTGGTTTTGATCCCACTTGGCCGACAGAACATTCTGTGTTCGCCATGAGTGCTCCGAGTCCCGCACCGCCCCACTGTCATATGGTGTTCCACAAGGATCTGTATTGGGGCCCATTCTGTTCTCATTATATTTACTGCCCTTAGGTTCCATCCTTAGAAAACATAGAATCTCTTTACACTGCTATGCGGATGACAGTCAGATCTATGTCCCGCTTAGTAAAAAGGACGCTTTCTCATTGAAGCCTCTTTTGTCCTGTCTGGAAGAAATCAAAGGCTGGATGGCTTTAAATTTCTTGAACTTCAATGAGAAGAAAACAGAAGTTATGGTCTTTGGTCCCAGCGGCTCTTCTCATCCTGCCGAATTGGGTGTTCTGGCACAATATCTGAAGCCAACAGCCTCAAACCTGGGTGTCAAGATGGACAGTGACTTTAAACTGGACCGGCAAATTGCCGCTGTTTTCAAATCCAGCCTTTTTTATCTTTGGCAGCTGGCTAAGGTAAAAAATCTCCTATCTCAGCAGCACTTAGAAATGGTAATCCATGCCTTTGTTACATCTCGGCTGGATTACTGTAATGCACTTTATTTTGGAATCAGCCAGTCCTCCCTGCAGCGTCTCCAGCTTGTCTAAAATGCTGCTGCTCGTCTCCTTACTGGTGCCCGTAAGAGGGAACACATAACCCCTATTCTGGCCTCTCTTCACTGGCTGCCCGTGAAATGTAGAATCCACTTTAAGATTCTTCTATTTGTTTTCAAATCTCTCAATGGTCTTGCCCCAACTTATCTCACTGAGCTCTTGCACCCCGACACACCTGCCCGGTGCCTCAGGTCAGCAAACGAGACTCAATTGGAGGTATCGAGGGCTAAAGCCTGGTTCACACGGCAGGAGAATTGGCCCGATTTTAGCCCCGAATTTCCCCTCCCGACAATCGTAAGGACGCGCCGAGACGCAAGCGATAATCTTCACAGATAATCCTCCCGTGTGTATTGTCACCACACATGGTGCCTCCCGATATCGGTGCTCGGAAGGACCTCCGACTTGAAATCGGGCATATCCAACATGTTGGATTTTTTGGCCCGATTTCACTCCGCGCAGCAGATTGACAGTGACGTGCAGCCAATCAGAAAGCGAGCCAGCGAGGAAGCCGGTGGGGAATCCAAAATCAAAACAGTCATGACGCAGCAGAATGTCCGTGCTCGCGCTATTACACGCTTTTTAGTTTTTTAATTATTTGTATATATATATATATTTTTTTTTATACACGGACACACATTCTCCACAAATAAACGTGGTCTCCGAGTGGGACGCCAAACCGCGCCGCCAACACCGAGCCGAGGGCAAGCGATGTCTCGCCAGTGCCCATTTACGCTCCTTTAAACCAATCCTTTTCTTTGAATGACGCTTTTTCGGCTGAAAACCAGGATCGACTCATGTTGACGACTCGGAAGCCACGTTTAATCTCGAGAGGTTTTGCGAGACTTCCCGTCACATTCTTGAATGAACTCGGCTCGTGTGGAGTGTGTTGATTGTGCAGTGTGGCCGCACACCATGCACGGTACGTTCAAAACTGGAACTCCCGTGATTTTTTCTCTTCACGTGTGGTGTCTGTCAAAGATTGGAAATCGGCCGACAATTTGAAAATCTTGCCGTGTGAACCAGGCTTAAGCGGAGGCTTAGAGGAGATCGAGCCTTTGCTGTTGCCGGTCCCTCCCTTTGGAACGACATTCCACTAAATATTAGGCAATCCCCCTCTTTATCCTCTTTTAAAACACATCTGTATTCTTTGGCTTTTGGCGCACCATGAGACTTGTTCCTGGTGTTTTGTGGTGTGTATGAGTTTTTGTCTACCTATTTATGTATTTATTTATCTCTTTATTCACTTGCCTACTTCTTATTTATTTACTGATGTAAAATGTATTTACTTGAAAAAAAAACTTGTATTGCACTTCAAAATGTTTGCTTTGTTATTGTTTACTGCAAAACTGATATTTATGTACAGCACTTTGTACACAGCAATGCCTGTTCTTAAAGAGCTTTATAAATATAGTTGAGTTGAGTTTTTCCGGAGATAAACAAAAACAAAACAAGCACTGCTTGCATGGCTCGTCAATGAGCGAGTTTCTTTTTGACCCACTTCCTTGTTCAAGCTGCTGAAGTCATGTGGCCTTGCGGTCTAAAAATGGCATTCGTGCGGCGCCCCATTGAGAGTTTGCTTGTTAAATATTATTATTGCTAACAGCTGCGATAAATACCTGTGGGGTCATCAGGGGAGAAGTAACCTCGACTGTTTGCCTTCTCAGGAGGCATCATCTTCAAACTGGGACTAGAAGATCGGCTACTGTTCCTGCTTCCCTGCAAGAGCACATAAATTACATCAATGATATCGCCGAGTGTTGTAAAAAAGTGACAAAAGACAAGTTGCAACTACTGTAAAGTCGTTTGGAACTGGCTAAGGCACTAATCTCAGTAAATTTGCAAAAGAAATGCAATTATCTGATGTGGACAATGAGCAGCCACATTATTGTTTACTGCGCAGGAGTGCAAAAGTGAATATGAGATAATGCCTGAATAGCCACTACAGACTAAAATGTAACCAAGACAAATGGGATAAATAGAAAAAGTTTATTCGGGTCGGACCAAGCGACCGCTTCGAGGTCCCTATTGCACCTGCAGAGATGATTATTTATAGTGCCCGTGCTGCCATTGCTGCGAGTTCCCCATTGTAAAAAACAAACAAACCAATTCCTATTGGGATGAATGAAACAGATAAAAACAGAATACAATGATTTGCCAATTTCAACCTATTTTCAATTGAATAAACAAGATATTTAAAGTTCAATGTGATGCACATTATTGCTTTTTTTTCTTTTTGTTTTTAAAAACATTTAAAAAAAAATAATTCTGAATTTGACGCCAGCAGAACTCTGTTGTCCCGGGGGAAATTGAAACCGAGTGGACCATGTTCCACGCCTCATTGTTGAGGTAGCCGATCGGAGTTGTGGTGGTTGCCTGTCGTGGCAGAATCCACGAACCCTGAAGAAGGAGTCCTATCTGGTCTTTTTAGCCTGTGGGACTCCGGACGCAGCTGACGGGTACCGGATGGCCAAGCGGAACACAGCTTCTGTGGTCGTTGAGGCAAAATCTCGGGCATGGATAATAACTTCTGGACGGTTTCGAGGAAATTCTGGTCCAACATCCGGCGTAGTGCACCATTAACACTGTGTATATTGGACATGGGGTGCTGCTGACCTCGCCTTGGGAAGTTGTGGGGACAATACATCGAAGACCTCCTCAATTCCACCAACACTTTCCTTTGAGAAAGCAGTCTGGGGACTCGAAGGTAGGCTCCCCCCTCTCTGGAGTCGAAGTCACCGAGGTAGTTAGAAAAATCTCCTTTGGTGGATCGTTCCTAGGTCTTTGGATGTTGTGGAGCTGTCATGGTTGACACGCCTCTACAACATCGCATGGATAATGGGGGACAGTGTCTCTGGATTGGCAGACCACAGTGGTGGACCCCCTTTTTAAAAAGGGTGACCGGAGGGTGCGTTCCAACTATAGAGGGATCACAATCAGCCTCCGAGGTAAGGTCTATTCAGGGGTGCTGGAGAGGAGTGTCCGTCGGGAAGTCAAATCTCGGATTCAGGAGGAGCAGTGTGGTTTTCGGGTCATTAACTCTTTTTCTGCCACACATTATCAAAAAAAAAACTAATATGATCATTCACATCATCCTTGAAAAAGTTAAGATTTCATCAGATTTCGTCATGTTTCATTGTAATTTCATACACCGTCAGTCCATTGAAAAGAGATACAATGCTGCCATCTGCTGGCCATAGTTAGTTGACGTAATTTAACGTTTATGGCGGCATATATCGTGATTTTACGAATCGTTATAAAACGTTTTTGGCGTTCAAAGAGTTAAGTGTGCATGGGAGTTCACCCAACCAGTTTACATGTGCTTTGTGGACTTGGAGAAGGCGTTCGACCGTGCCTCTTGGGAAGTCCTGTAGTGGTTGTTTAAAGGTGTTGTAACAACTATTGCCTAGGTCCATTTCACCCTCTGATTTAGCTTTTAGTTTGCTTCTCTTAAAGCAAATTCTCTGCAGTGCATGAATATGCCACTGCCCAGACAGGATCCAGCCTGGTCAGCCCTACAGGTGGTTACCCAGCCACCAACAAAACTCTTTTGAAGCCACTGACCAGGTGACAAAGGAATTTATGCGTCTGCCGAAGGAGTGTATTTCAAGCAGTCTTCTCGGAGCCCGAACAAATGGCTCCAATGGTTTGGAATACACAAATGACCGATCAAAGGAATGTTCATGACTTCTTATCAATCACAAAAGGATACTCTGGCGCCTCGCCCTTCCTGGAACGTCTAGATGGAGCAACAACACCTCCAAGTGGCGAAACTTGGAACTATCCTTAGTGACAATTCACATAAGTAACCGCATTTTACACATCTATACCATGATAATTCTTGACAGACAACTGAACTATGAATGATTCATGTTATATCTTTGTGTGTATGAACATCCTATTTCATGTGTCCTCCATAAAGAATTCAAGATAATCAATATCTCTCAGCTCAGTCAGATTAGACAAGTAGAAGTTACCTCACAAGTTAGTTTATGATGCATTAGTTATAGTGTGTGTTAAACGGGTTGTGTGGGAAAACTGATTTGCCAGACTGACCAAATTTAATGCCAAATTATTAATCTTTTTAATAATTTTCCTCTTAAAGTCTGCGCGAGCGAACAGAAGGGTGTGCCATCACCTGCTGAAGCCCCACCCAGAGACTTTAAAAGGGACGAGCAGACCCCCGCTCGCTCTCTTGCCCTCTTCCTGCTCTCACAAGCCTCAACAAAAAAACTCCCTGGCACGACCCGCAAGTGTCCCAGGCTGCTCGAACTCTTTGTTCAAACTTGCAAACCACGTGGCCTTTTTCTTTCCTGGCAGGATCCGTTAACGAGATCGGATCCTCGCTCCATGCCATGCCAAAGCAAGTGCAAACTGCAACGCTGACTAAAGACTCTTTTGTTTTGTTGTTTTGTTTTTTTGTTCCACTATCGGTGCTTACCCGCCGACCTTCGCGGTCCCGGGTACACTTGCAACGCACCGCCGGACTCAAGGTTGCGCACCTCAGCCGCTCAGCACCTCACCTGCTATTCGGTGGCGCCCCGCCGCGGTGCTAGCTCACCTCCAACGGCTGGCCTTCCCCGTACGCAGGCGCGTAGCGGACCGAACTCCACCTGGAACCGGGCAGCCGTCCGGCAGAACCAACCTCGCCAAGTCGACCAACCAATCAAGGGACGAGCCGCACAACTACGTCAGGGCCCTGGCATGGCTCCCTTGCTCTGTGGAATAAACCCTTTTTTTTTCTTGCCTTTTTCAACGAACATTGACTATTTTTCCCCCTTGTCAAAAAGGCCGCCACTTCTGTTTGTTTCTACGCACCTCCAAGTCTCGTAAGTGCGCTTGATTTCTACCTCGGCGTATCCACTGTGTGCCACTTACGTTTGAAACATCACAAATCTGGCAGGTCAAATTTTCTCTTTTCCCTGTTTCTTTATTCATTCGCATTCCTTCCTTATTTTCATTCGCTTTATTTTATTTCTTTTCTTCTGACGGTAGAATAGTTAGATAGGCAGTATTTTGATTCTGTAGTGTAGCAATCGTGAATAAATGCATGTTTTATGAACTGTATTCCGCCTAAGTCATCTGTGTTTCCGAGTGGATTATTATTCTTTTGTTAGTACAACGAACCACTGAATATCGAGTGTGGCGACTTTAGATTATCAATGACTGATGAAAGAAGGATTTTGGTCGTTGTTTGCTCCTGTTAACCCAAAGCAAAGTCAACGTGGTGTCCCAGAGGTTATCGAGGTAAATACAATTTACCTCTGTAACGTCCAGATTATTAATTCGTCCAAAAGACGACCCAATTATCGCTACAGTGTATTCAAGGATCTTGTGTCTCTCCGTCTTACGGGTGGATCATCTTAACAATTGGCTCTCGACCCCGTCAATCAATCTGCTGTAACGACCTTGTGCATGCTCGTGCTTAGCTGAGCATGCGCACCCGCCCCCGGCCCCACCCCCGCGGACGAGGAGGAGAGCTGGTACGATGTCTGCCATGCACATTTTTAAAACGTGACAAACGGACGTTTGGCTTCTACTTTTTGAGAAGATACTTCAATACACCTTTAAGGAGTACGGGATACCGAGCCCCCGATACAGGCTGTTCGGTCCCCTTACGACTGGTGCCAGAGTTTGGTCCGCATTGATGGCAGTAAGTCGGGTTCATTTCCGGTGAAGTTTGGACTCCGCCAAGGTTGCCCTTTGTCGCCGATTCTGTTCATAACCTTTCGCTTCTTCATGCCGGTGAGAGGAGCCAGCTGAGGTGGCTCGGGCATCTGGTCCGATGCCTGCTGGATGCCTCCGAAGAGAGGTTTATCGGGCATGTCCCACCGGCGGGAGGCCCCGGGTACGACCCATGACACGCTGGCCAGACTATGTTTTTTCTTGGTTTTTTTTGGCCTGTGAACGCCTTGCGATCCCGCCGGAGAAGCTGGTTGAAGTGGCTAGGTAGAGGGAAGTCTGGGCTTGGAATTTGATGCCTGCAACATGTTCCAAAAAAGCTGGGACTGGGCCAACAAAAGCCTGAGAAAGTTGGGATATGCTCAAAACACACAGGTTTGAGGGTGACGTTATCTCCAAAGCTAGGGCTGCTCGATAAATCGATTTTGAACTGTAATAGTCTTTTTTTGGTTCAAACGGTTTTAAAAATGTTCATATCGGCACTTTCGATTGTCAATCCCACATCATTTTTGGTTAATCTAAGCCGCCGTAGTTTCTTCTGCATTTCCTCTTCCTCCCACAAGCGTGCAGTCTAACACCAACACCACCAACCATGGCCACCGGCGAGTCTGCTCGGTTTGCCCAGGCAAGTGAACATAATTATCCCTCACAGGGTTCTTGTAGGAATCACTCAGTGAAATTTTAGACCTTTTTTAGACTTTTTTTTTTTTAGACCATTATGAAATTTTTTTAAGACCAATAGGCCATCAGGTCACACACGTTTTCGTTCAGTTTCGCTCCACTACCAGGGGCACTAAATAATCTTTACTTCATAAAATAGATTTATTAGTAGTAAGTAAGAATCCGTGGAGTTTACCCTGTGAAAACCTGCCAATTTTGTGTTTTCGGTGGTGAAACCCCGGCACTATTTTGCGATGAGGCGCAGTGATCTCTGGTGTGGGCGTAGTGCCATTAGGTCGGTAGCGGTGTGATTTAGGTCACATGAGCCAATCAGGTAGCTGCTGCTTTCTCCTCACCATAGCAACCGCATATCAAAAATGGTGACCACAACGTCGGAGAGCGAAGAAGAGCGAAAGGAGAAAAAAGTTAAAAAGAAAGTGGGGAAAAAAACTTCGTTCCCGTTCAGGTTTTCCCATCGCTTCAGCTGGCCCCGTCCTTCCAGCCATCTGCATCATTTGTAAAAATAAATTTCAAAGTATACTTGTCTGGGATCGGAAGGAACACGGAAGAAGGATCATCTCGCCAAAGCAGAAACATTGTCGGCAGGTATGTGCGACACACACGCGTGTCCATTTCTGTTATTAATGTGACCGATATTTAGTATAGGGTTGAAAATAATTTGTTGCTAGGTTAAGTTTTAAGGCTATAGTTTAGTAAAAACGCGAGCTGCTGAATGATTTATCGAGTGAATCCAACAGTGGTTACCAAACTCGGGTTACCTGTGCCCATCAGTCATAATAGAGAGTCACAGCTACACCCTCCCTTTCCCCCAAACTCTCTCTCACCAACCTCAACAAACACTATACTTTACTTAAATCTGTGATATGCATATACTGTAAAAAGGTGATGTGACAATAACACTTATAATGTAATTCTTTTTTGTGTAAAGGCGGGTTGCTGCAGGCAGATGAGATGATGAAAAAAATAAATAAAATTGATTCTCTAAAAATGAAAAACAGTTGGTTGTTAATTATTACATGCAAATGTGTTGTTTTGTCTTCTGTATTTATAATTGTTCTTTGACCAAGAAAGTATATAGGCCTATAGGTATATTTTTATTTCTATCCAAATATACGATTATTCACTAGAATTTTCAGTAGGATATCCGAATACCAAAATATTCGACAGCTGCAGCACTAATAATACTAATTTTGAGTTGTGGCACGCCCACACAAGTTATTTTACCACACACCCGTGTCAAAACTAGCTTACTGCACACACTGCACCCCAATTTCAAATTTTTGCTAACATAATAATAATAATAATAAAAATAATAATAATAATAATAAAAATAATAACAACAATAATAATAATTATAATAATAATAATAATAACAATAACAATACCGTGAGCCGGTACCTTAACGTGGTGGAGGGGTTTGCGTGTCCCAATGATCCTAGGAGCTATGTTGTCTGGGGCTTTATGCCCCTGGTAGGGTCACCCATGGCAAACAGGTCCTAGGTGAGGGGCCAGACTAAGCACGGCTCAGAAGACCCCTTATGATGAATAACAATAATGGAAGCACGCTTACCCTGCCCGGACGCGGGTCACCGGGGCCCCCCTCTGGAGCCAGGCCTGGAGGCGGGGTTTGCTGGCGAGCGCCTGGTGGCCGGGCCTGCACCCATGGGGCCCGGCCGGGCACAGCCCGAAGAGGAAACGTGGGTCCCCCTTCCCACGGGCTCACCACCGGTGGGAGGGGCCAAAGGGGTCGGGTGCAGAGCAGGCTGGGTGGCAGCCAAAGGCGGAGACCTTGGCGGACCGATCCCCGGCGACAGAAGCTGGCTCTCGGGACATGGAATGTCACCTCTCTGGCAGGGAAGGAGCCCGAGCTGGTGTGTGAGGCTGAGAAGTTCCGACTCGACATAGTCGGACTCGCCTCCACACACGGCTTGGGCTCTGGTACCAGTCCTCTTGAGAGGGGTTGGACTCTCTTCCACTCTGGAGTTGCCCACGGTGAGAGGCGCAGAGCAGGTGTGGGCATACTTATTGCCCCCCGGCTCGGCGCCTGTACGTTGGGGTTCACCCCGGTGGACGAGAGGGTAGCCTCCCTCCACCTTCGGGTGGGGGGACGGGTCCTGATTGTTGTTTGTGCATATGCACCAAACAGCTGTTCAGAGTACTCACCCTTTTTGGAGTCCTTGGAGGGTGTGCTGGAGAGCGCTCCCCCTGGGGACCCCCTCCCGAGCGGTGTTCTGTTATTGGACTTCTATGCTCGTCATGGTTTGTCCATAACGAACACCATGTTCAAACATAGGGGTGTCCATATGTGCACTTGGCACCAGGACACCCTAGGCCGCAGTTCGATGATCGACTTTGTAGTCGTGTCATCGGATTTGCAGCCACATGTTTTGGACACTCGGGTGAAGAGAGGGGCGGAGCTGTCAACTGATAACCACCTGGAATGTGTGTTGGCTCCGATGGTGGGGGAAGATGCCGGCCCGACCTGGCAGACCCAAACGTATTGTGAGGGTTTGCTGTCTGGCGGAATCCCCTGTCAGAAAGAGTTTCAATGCCCACCTCCGGCAGAGCTTCTCCCTTGTCTCGGGGGAGGCGGGGGACATTGAGTCCGAATGGGCCATGTTCCGCGCCTCCATTGTTGAGGCGGCCGATCGGAGCTTTGGCCGTAAGGTGGTCGGTGCCTGTCGCGGCGGCAATCCTCGAACCCGCTGGTGGACACCAGCGGTAAGGGATGCCGTCAAGCTGAAGAAGGAGTCCTATCGGGCCTTTTTGGCCTGTCGGACTCCGGAGGCAGCTGACAGGTACCGGATGGCCAAGCGGAACGCGGCTTCGGCGGTTGCTGAGGCAAAAACTCGTGCATGGGAGGAGTTCGGTGAGGCCATGGAAAACGACTTCAGGACGGCTTCGAGGAAATTCTGGTCCACCGTCCGGCGTCTCAGGAGAGGAAAGCAGTGCACCATTAACACTGTGTATAGTGGCGATGGGGTGCTGCTGACCTCGACTCGGGACGTCGTGAAGCGGTGGGGGGAATACTTCGAAGACCTCCTCAATTCCACCGACACGTCTTCCTTTGAGGAAGCAGAGTCTGGGGACTCTGGGGTGGGCTCTCCTATCTCTGGGGTCGAAGTCACTGAGGTGGTTGGAAAGCTCCTCGGTGGCAGGGCCCCGGGGGTGGATGAGATCTGCCTGGAGTTCCTAAAGACTCTGGATGTTGTGGGGCTGTCTTGGTTGACACGCCACTACAACATCACGTGGACATCGGGACAGTGCCTCTGGATTGGCAGACCGGGGTGGTGGTCCAACTTTTTAAGAAGGGGGACCGGAGGGTGTGCTCCAACTACAGAGGGATCACACTCCTCAGCCTCCCTGGTAAGGTCTATTCAGGGGTGCTGGAGAGGAGGGTCCGTCGGGAGGTCGAATCTCGGATTCAGGAGGAGCAGTGTGGTTTTCGTCCTGGCCATGGAACAGTGGACCAGCTCTACACCCTCAGCAGGATCCTTGAGGGTGCGTGGGAGTTCGCTCAAAAAGTCCACATGTGTTTTGTGGATTTGGAGAAGGCGTTCGACCGTGTCCCTCGGGGAGTCCTGTGGGGGGTGCTTCGGGAGTACGGGGTAACGGGCCTCCTGACACGGGCTGTTTGGTCCCTGTACAACAGTTGCCAGAGTTTGGTCCGCATTGCCGGCAGTAAGTCGGATTCGTTTCCGGTGAGGGTTGGACTCCGCCAAGGTTGCCCCTTGTCACCGATTCTGTTCATAACTTTTATGGACAGAATTTCTAGGCGCAGCCGAGGCGTTGAGGGGTTCCGGTTTGGTGGCCTCAGCATTGCATCTCTGCTCTTTGCAGATGATGTGGTGCTGTTGGCTTCATCAAGCCTCCAACTCTCACTGGAGCGGTTCGCAACCGAGTGTGAAGCGGTTGGGATGAGGATCAGCACCTCCAAATCCGAGACCATGGTCCTCAGTCAGAAAAGGGTGGCGTGTCGTCTGCAGGTCGGGGATGGGATCCTGCCCCAAGTGGAGGAGTTCAAGTATCTTGGGTTCTTGTTCACGAGTGAGGGTAGGATGGAGCGGGAGATCGACAGGCGGATCGGTGCAGCATCTGCAGTGATACAGACTCTGTATCGGTCCGTCGTGGTAAAGAAAGAGCTGAGACAAAAGGCAAAGCTCTCGATTTACCGGTCGATCTACGTTCCGACCCTCACCTATGGTCACGAGCTGTGGGTCGTGACCGAAAGAACGAGATCCCGGATACAAGCGGCCCGGATACAAGCGGCCGAAATGAGTTTCCTCCGCAGGGTGTCCGGTAGGGGTGTTAAAAAAAAATCGATTCGGCGATATATCGCGATACTACATCGCGCGATTCTCGAATCGATTCAATTAAAAAAAATCGTTTTTTTTTTTTTTGTTTTTTGTTTTTTTAAGAGCTCAGAATTGTTCATTCGGTAGTCTTACCGATTCAACGTCTTATCATCATTGCCTTTTTTTTTTTTTTTTTTTTTTTTTTGTGTGTGTGAATCGATTTTTAAACTTCCATTTTTAATGGAAAAATATTCAACAAAACGTCTGACTTCGGGTTAGGATTCACACCTTGAGCATGGAAGAATGTTATATGAACGGAACATTAAGCCTTAATATTTTATTTTAATGCTGTTCAAACATGAAACAGATTACAACCTCTATAAGACTGAAATTTCAGATAAATAAATAATACATTTTCATATAAATCTTACACTCTACAAGCTTACTGATTAGTATTTTCTAAATTTGAATGAAAAAAAATCGCAACAATCGACTTATAAATTCGTATCGGGATTAATCGGTATCGAATCGAATCGTGACCTGTGAATCGTGATACGAATCGAATCGTCAGGTACTAGGCAATTCACACCCCTAGTGTCCGGGCTCTCCCTTAGAGATAGGGTGAGAAGCTCGGTCATCCGGGAGGGACTCATAGTCGAGCCGCTGCTCCTCCACGTTGAGAGGAGCCAGCTGAGGTGGCTCGGGCATCTGGTTCGGATGCCTCCTGGACGCCTCCCTGGGGAGGTGTTCCGGGCATGTCCCACCGGTGGGAGGCCCCGGGGATGACCCAGGACACGCTGGAGAGACAATGTCTCTCGGCTGGCCTGGGAACGCCTTGGGATCCCACCGGAGGAGCTGGTTGGAGTGGCTGGGGAGAGGGAAGTCTGGGTTTCCCTCATGAAGCTGCTGCCCCCGTGACCCGACCCCGGATAAGCGGAAGAAGATGGATGGATGGATGGATGGATGGATGGATGGATGGATGGATGGATGGATGGATGGATGGATGGATGGATGGATGGATGGACAATAACAATAATAATAATAATAATAATAAATTATGAATTTTGTTGGATCCAAAAGCAACTTACATAATTATAGTTTCATGTGATTGTAATTGTCTTATTTTCAAATGTTTAAATATTTTCTTGATTTGAACAAAATATAATTGTTTTGAATAATCTTGATTTCAATTATTACCAAAATAATTGTGATGATTATTTTTTTCCATAATAGAGCAGCCCTAGTGTGATGTGAATATGTGTATCTTGTGCTCATTTTTCCCATTAATTTTCTATTTCAGGCAGGATATACTGAAACGAAGATTCAGGCGTGATTTCCCCCAGCTGGTTTTTCACACCCCTTTCGAGCAACACCTCTGAAATGGTTTTTGTAGGGACATTATCAACAACTGACAAACTTTTAGACAGGGTACCTCACTCATCAGATACATCAACTACTGAGTCTACTGACGTAAGCCAAGAAAGTGACACTAACACATAGCTGGTACAACATCAGGTTGGAAAATCACAGGGCATACGAGGACACTTTACAGTGCAGGGCTGTAAAATCTATGTAAAATCTGCCATTTTGTTTGTTTCATTATCAAGATGTTAACTCTCCATTTTAACACTTTTCAAGCAAAAATAAAAATGTCTGTATTCCATTTTTCCACAAAAAAAATGCCCCCAAAAAAGCTGTTCCAGTGAAGTTCCATGGTTTTATTGTGAATGCACATTTGGTTTTTATTTGATTTTTTTTTTTTTTTATTAATATTTTTTTGTGTGTCGGGCAGGGTGGGGGGGGTGGGGGGGGGGGTGTATAAATGACATGCTGTGATGACATGATACTTTAATAAATATTCTGGCTCTGGGCAGTAGGCGGGGTACACCCTGGACTGGTTGCCAGCCAATCGCAGGGCACACAGAGACGAACAACCATCCACACTCACAAGCACACCTAGGGACAATTCGGCGCGCCCAATTAACCTGCCATGCATGTCTTTGTAATGTGGGAGGAGACCGGCGTACCCGGAGAAGACCCACGCAGGCACGGGGAGAACATGCAAACTACACCCAGGAAGGCCGGAGCCTGAACTCGAACCCGAGTCCTCAGAACTGGGAGGCGGACGTGCTAACCTGTCACCACTGTGCCGCCCAAGCATACAACATATACAATACAATAAACAATATTGACAATGACCAACCTGAAATGAACTTCAGTTCCCAAAACAATGTACACAACAATCAGATACATACATACATACATACATACAATCTATTTTAAACAGCTTTAATAAGTTTTTTTTTAATTATTATTTTTATTATTTTAAACTTCCTTACGCTAAATGTGTTAAAGTTTGCTGAATAATGTTTTAATATTGTCATTGTATGTTCTTTCTAGTAAATTTTGTACCCTATTTTTATTTACTCATCTTCCTCTCAATGTTAACTACTGTTTGTTGATGCTTATGTGTTGCCTTTCCTTGCGTAAAGCACATTGTGTTGCCTTTCCTTGCATAAAGCACATTGTGTTGCCTTGTGTATGAAATGTGCTATACAAATAAACTTGCCTTGCCTTGCCTATACAACCATATTCGCGCCCAAAGTCCCCAACTTTATCTTTTTTGCAAACTTCGCAACGAGCAGAGTGCCTATTGCCGGCTACCTCATCCAACCAGCTGGAAAAGTCGGGAACTTCGAGCCAGTTCTTGTTGAACTGGAATTTACCCATTTTCTTACAAATTGACTGATCACACTTTCCATTCTGACTAGCTAAAAATAATTGTCCACACTCTCCGTTCAGACAAGCGAACTGCAATATCTTGGCGGAAAGTCCGGAACGTAAACTTGAAATGTACAGTAGTACCCGGTAGTGCACAGAGTACCGAGCCACCTAATTAACAATATTACATTCACACAAATAGCTAAGGGGCTTTGTAAGTCTGTGACCAGATCACTCAAGGATTAGCGATTGTTACTTTCAATGAGTTTCTTGAATGGTTAAATAAAGGAAATGGAAAAAAAAAAAGTTTCGATTAGCTTTACTCGCTAGCGTTTCATTGCCGGAGCTGTACAGTGTTCACACCCCTGGATGCGGCTGCTTCATTGACATTCGCACACCGGAGATAGGGGCTTTGCTTTGCTTCTACTTACATTATGGCAAAAGTCCTCTCGGAAAAAAACGTTTCAGCATCGCAATTAACTGGCCACCACTGTGCTAATATGCTTTGGCTAATATGAATACTGATGTCTTCTGTTGTTTTGGTACACAGTTCAACAAATGTAACAAAAACAAAAACGTAAATACATACCAACCCAGGTCTGCCAAGTTCGTCGTTCACCACCCTCCTCGTTTGTTTGTTTTTATCCCGGTAGTGTTAGCTCAGGATGCCCGCAGACACCAACAACGATAATTCCTCCCCCTTCCTGTTGTCGTATCTCGCGGCAAAACAAGCCGCGCGCGTCACATCTCACCAAACATCTCATTTACACCGCCCCACGTACCTTCGCTCCCGCCCGCCTGAACTACATTGCAATGAAATGCAAACACACCCCCTCAACTGTCTCCTTCACTTTAAGCACGCAAATAATAGAAACAACGCAACACGCACTTTTTTTGTTTTTTTTCCTTTCTTTCTAAGGGAGCAGACACTTCTCGGAATGTAAGGAGCGGATGTAAGAATTTTAGACTTGGGTAAATTTAATTTTAGACCTAGGATGAAAATATGGCTGTTTTTTAAGACATTTTAGGCCTAAAATTCAACTTTCTGAATTTTAGACTTTTTTTTTTTTTTTTTTTTTTTTTTAAGACCCTGCGGGAACCTTGCCTCAGATACGAACCCGATTGGAAAATACAATTTTTTTCCAAAATCATCGGAACTTCTGAACCGTTTGCACTAGCAACGCAATTCCAATATAATTCCTTCCGAAAGCAGAGAAGCGGAGCTTTACATCGATGTCGCACCTGGAAGAGGAGAGTGACACAGGTGACGGGTAAGGATGCATGTTTTTCAAATGACTAACTCCTGAACCGTGTCAGATTCTGAGAGCGGAGGAATGTAGCTTTACGTCAAGAGAAAAGCGCGCCCCCCCAAAAAAAACTAACAAACAAGCAAACAAGCAAACAAGCAAACAAGCAAACAATAGAATAGAATAGAATAGAATTCAACTTTATTGTCATTGCACTGTCACAAGTTCAGAACAACGAAATGCAGTTTGCATCCATCCAGAAGTTCTTTAGCAAGAATAAATTTTATATTTTAAAAAAGATCGGTTAGTATATACACATTATGGCAGGATATAAATATGTATATAATATTGATAAACAGCTAAATAATTGTATATGACTATCTCTACAGTATGATATTTATTTACAGTAGTGCAATTATGATCAGGAGACAGTGTTCAGGAGTCTAACAACAGTAGGGAAGTAGCTATTCTGATATCTAGTGGTCTTAGTCCGGAGGCTCCTGTAACGCCTTCCAGAGGGCATGAGGGTAAAGTGTCCGTGTGCTGGATGACTGGAGTCTTTCATGATTTTCTTCGCCCTCTTCAGGCACCGCCTCATATAGATGTCCTCAACAGAGGTGAGTGGTGCACCGGAGATGCGCTGGGCGGCTTTCACCACCCTCTGCAAAGCCTTCCGGTCCATAGCTGAGCAGTTTCCATACCAAACTGTGATGCAATTGGTCAAAATAGTCTCAATAGTGCAGCGGTAGAAGTTCACCAGAATATGTGAGGACAGATGGTTCTTTCTCAGAGCCCTGAGGAAGAAGAGCCGATGGTGAGCCTTTTTAACCAGCTTGGAGCAGCCAGTTGTCCATGTGAGATCCTCAGAGATGTGGACTCCCAGGAACTTGAAGTTGTTCACACGCTCCACCACCATCCCTTTAATGTGGATGGGTGTATGTGGGGCTGCATTCCTCCTGAAGTCCACAATTAGCTCCTTGGTCTTCTCAGTGTTGAGCAGCAAGTCGTTGGAGTCGCACCACTCAGCCAGATGATCCACCTCCTCCCTGTAGGCTGCCTCATCGTTGTCTTTGATGAGGCCAATCACCGTGGTGTCATCTGCAAACTTAACAATGGTATTGGAACCACTGAAAGGTCTGCAGTCGTGGGTGTAAAGAGAGTAAAGGAAGGGACTCAACACACAGCCTTGTGGCACGCCGGTATTTATAGTGATGGTAGATGAACAATAATTATCTAGTCGGACATGTTGAGGCCGGCTAGTCAGGAAATCCAGTAACCAGTTGCACATGAGGGGACTGATGCCTAGATCCATAAGTTTTGCAATGAGTTTTGAGGGGCTGACTGTATTGAATGCAGAACTAAAGTCTATGAACAGCATTCTAGCGTAGGTGTTTTTATTATCCAAATGTGAGAGAACAGAGTGCAGCGCTATGGAGACGGCATCCTCTGTGCTCCTGTTCTGCCGATAGGCAAATTGGTGGGGATCCAAGGTGGGGGAAAGACAAGATCTGAGGTGTACCAAGACCAGCCGCTCAAAGCACTTTGCAATGATCGGAGTGAGGGCTACCGGAGGGTAGTCACTGAGGCTTGATGGGATGGAGTTTTTGGGTATTGGTACGATGGAGGTTGATTTAAAGCAGGTTGGTACCACAGCATGAGCCAAGGACAGGTTGAATATGTCTGTCAGTACACCTGCCAGCTCACCAGAACACACTCTAAGAACTCGTCCAGGAATGCCGTCAGGACCCGCAGCCTTGTATACTGTAATCTTGCTCAACATCTCTCCTACATCGTTGGAGGAGAGAGTCAATGGTTGGTGGTCCGGAGTCACATCTGCCTTGGTTGCAGTTGTTAAGTTCTTCCTCTCAAAACGAGCATAAAAGTTGTTGAGCTCATTGAGAAATGAGATATCAGAGGAAGCGGGGGAAGGTCTGGTGGTCTTGTAATCTGTGATCGTCTGTAATCCTTGCCACATGCGACGGGGATTGGAGTTGGAGAAGTGCTCTTCTACCTTCTCCTTATAGTGGCGTTTGGCCTTCTTGATGCCCCTCTTCAGATCAGCCCTGGCTGTGCTATAGGCCTGTGCATCCCCTGACCTGAAGGCGCTGTTGCGAGCTTTCAGCAAGAGTCGGACATTCCTATTCATCCAAGGCTTCTGATTAGGGTACATAGTAATCTGTTTCTGGGTGGTGACGCTGTCTATAGTGGTGGAGATGTGGTTCAGTACAGACGAGGCGTACTGATTCAAATCTACGTTGGTGAACACATTCCAGTCTGTGTTTTTAAATAGGTCTTGGAGCACAGCATCTGTCCCAACTGGCCATACCTTTATTGTCCTTACAATTGGTTTCACACGTTGGATGAGTGGTGAATACCGAGGTGTGAGGAACAGGGAGAGATGATCTGATTGCCCGATGTGGGGGAGGGGTGTTGCTTTATATGCTCCAGCCAAATTGGAGTAAACATGATCCAAGCAAACAAACACACAAACAAAAAGGAAGACTGCTATAATCGTAGTATCTCAGGGGTTTTAATAAATCGGGCAAAAGTAGATCTGTAGTGTAGAAATTGTATGGTTTCAACAAGATGGACTTGTGATCCTCTCAGGAAACTTGAAGCCTGCCTACCTGAACTTGCCTAAAGGCTGGCTGGCTGACCGGGAGACAGATTGGATGGGTTAGGTTAGGTTAGGTTATTCATTTGGACCTGATGTCTATTGTAAAGATGAGGTGCTCATCATGCCAGAGGATCATTCTGCTTGTTCCTTCACGAGTATCATCAGGTTTGAGAGAAAATAATTGGGATTTTCTTGTTCGGCATAATCGAACAGCCTTAAATTCCCCAGAATTTCCCCAGAATCTTTTCCCAAAAGTGTTTTTTTTTTTTTTTTTTTTTTTTTTTTAAATCCACAAAAAAAAGAGAAGCTCCTTTCCACAAGTTTCACAGTTCCACAATTGTTTGAACTTACCTGGGTGGACTCCGTGCCAATTCCTGGCAAATCCTGCACAGAACGGCGCCTCTGAGGCTCACATGTGCCTACGAACAGGGCAGGAAAAACAAGTACAGACAAACGCAGGTAAGTATGAGGTGGGTGTTGGTGGGGGATCCTTACTATTTTCTTGACAAAAACGAAATCAACTGCTACTTTAACAGTAATAGATGACCAATATTTGACTATAATGTTTCTACTACGACTACTTTTAGGGAACAACTAGCAAATGCAAATATCACTCAAAAGCAATTCAAGCAAGAATAGTTGTTTGTTGTGTTTAGTTTTGTGATTCTACTAGTGATCAGACAAAGTCTGGGGAAATAATCCAGAATAACTGATGACAAGATCAGGTATAAAATTGTATATTCATACATTTTCGTATTTTGTTTTATATAAAGTATTACTCAAAGGTGCTGTCTGTTATGACAGATTTTAAAATGTTGCTCTTAATTTCACTAATAAAGAGCAAAAGGCCAGCGTGACTGTTGTGGACTCATACAATTTCCAATTCCTTTTAATCTGTGTCTATGAGTACATGACAAAACAAAAGCTTTTACATTGGCCACTGTCAGCTCGAGAAACCAATCACAAACACAGGCATTATTTACAAAATATTGTACTGCCACATTCTTAATATTATTTAAGGGAGAGGTGTGAGAATTGGTTATTGACCAAAATGTAAACTAACAGCATAATAAATTGCCATAAAACGCCAAATATATATATGTAACTAATTACATTTAGTTACAGGATTAGTAATAATTAAAGCTTCAAGACCACAAAAACAAACAGTTATGAGAGATTTTTCAGTTCTATACGCATATTATCTTTAATCATCAGTTCAAACTGATAGAAGATGGGACATGAGAAAGCTCAAATTCTAATTCATTTTCTATTTTTTTTTTCTAAAAGCACAGCAATAGGAGGATCCTGCGTGACGTATTGTTTATGTTTTGCACGTTGCATCAATGTGTGGCAAGAACCAACGTGTTTTGCGTGGAGTTCGATGGTTTCGCACATTTGGAGGAGGATTAAGAGAAGCAGATGGTTAATTCTTGTGCCATAAATAGTATGGCCCCTTGGAAAAATAAAAGAATTTTTTTTTAAATTGAGAAATTGGTTTAGAGTGACGTACTTCCACAAACTTAAATGTAATGCGATAGTCTGCCTGTGTCCAAATTCACAAGGCTGGGTACTCCAAAGGGCGAATTTGTCGGCTGCATGACGTCACTCCAGCACGCACGGATTTACACTTCAATGAAGAATAATTACCCAGTTTTGCACAGGACATTGTATTAAATAAGAGTAATTTGTCCCCAAAGCAGATGTGTGACCAGGAAACAGGTGAGTCGGACCAAATGTTGTCAAAATCCCACGTCTCATATGGGCTTTCAATAGTTTAAAATTGTCGCCAATACATCTCTGTAAACCTCCTCCACCCTTAGGCCGTTAACGTGCTTAAATAGCGGCGATTCACCCGCTAACTTTCTTCGTGTATGGTGTTTCTATACAGTCCGCCATGTTTCCTGACACACAGCTATCCGCACATGTGCTAAAAAATGTCAACAAGGGATCCTCCTATAAAAGACAGTTCTGAGTGTGCAATTCTAGGACAAGCTCAAAGATTTTATTTTTTATTTTTTTTAAATTACTCTTGAATTCCAGAATTATTAACACTTTTCACATTATGTAACCATCATGTCAAGGAGTGACACAAAGGAGAGGAATGAGTCAGAGCAGTGCAACCCAAGAGCTTTTACCAAAACCAACTTAACCAAATCAGCAGGAGGCCCAGCAGTCCAGATATTACCTGTGACGACGATCTTGGGAACATCCAGAATGGTGCCAAATGATGCCGTTTTACGATGGCCTCGTTTATACTGCGGGCGTGCTGCAAAAACATATACACATGCATACAGCTGCATACACAATAAGCGTGCAGACTATCAAAAGACACAAAAGCCAACTGGACTGGAAAGGCAGGCACATGCAGAGTTGACTTTGTGCGAGGGCAACATGCATCCCAGTCATTCCAGATGCTGTGAGGTGGCAATGTCAACATTTATAGTTAATTCCCCCCTACCCCATACAGGTCTGGCTCCTAAGGGTTATCAGAAAGGCCTCCCTCCAATACCGTTGATCAAGTTTAAATAATAACAGCGGTAAAAACAAACAAATAAATAAAAGTATTCTATTACCTGCTGGTACAAATCCCAACTTAGGCTCCAGCTCTGAAAGGTCAGCACTCATTCGCTTATTGTCAGATGAAGTCAAGCTCTGTGTTCGAGCAGGCAGACTCTCAAAACTACCTCCTCTGGAAAGAGGCAGCGTCCTTAAAGGGTCTCCCTGAAAGACCAAAATCAGGGTCACTTCATCTCCACCTGCTTGTTAAACATGACTTCTTTTTTTTTTCTAAATCAAAATGAAGACTTAAATATGACTTTGCCTTTGGCTTGAAGTGAGGCGCAAACTGGGGTGTGATCTTAATAGTGTCGTTGCTTCCTTGGGAATCACTGTGCTCAATGTTGGCGTCACTTTTGTTGCCAGTACTGTCAACATATGAACCTGTTTCAAAGGAGGAAAAAAAAAAAAAAAAAAAAAATCAACAAATTCCCTTCCCCAAAATATTTGTCTGATAAACATAAAAAACAAAAAAACAAAAAAACAAAAAAATGCTGCCACACCTGCGCTTCACCATGAGAAAGTTTAACCTTGGTTTCACCAAACCACATTATCACACGTTATAGATTTATTTCAAAGTGATACACACATCTGTAATTAACTCTTTTTACTGCCACACGTTATCCAAAAAACAACCCCGACAGTGCCAGCCGATTTAGAGTATTTTAACTAATATTGTGTACTTTTACTACATAACATTAGTGGGTACCACATGAAAGATCACATTCCATTCTTTCATTAGAAAAAAAAAAGTGTTCCTAACTTATTCCGTTCTTTAGTAATCACCATTTGAAAATATGCAACTTGAGAAAACAAGCTTTTCGTGAAAATATACATTTTCTCCACAACAGTGACTTTTGACACTAATATATTTTTTGTTTGGTGACGCTCTGTGAATTAGATTAAATGTAACTTAGATTTATGTCATCCTTGAAAACGTTCTGTTTTGTCAGATTACGGCATGTTTCATTGTAATTTTGTACACCTTGAGCCCATTGAAAAGAGATACAATGCTGCCATCTGCTGGCCATAGTTAGTGGGTGTTTTTGATTCCACAATCCATTGACCAGGAAGCACTGCACTTAGCACTTGACATTGATATAAAATAATAATAAAAATAATAAACATAGTTGACGTCATTTAACGTTTATGGTGGCACACATCGTGATTTTAGTCATCGTTATTAAAGGTTTTTGGCGGTCAAAGAGTGAAAGCAGAAAATGAGCTGAGTCTTTAAGGCAACCACATGATTTCGACTGCAGTCAATGAAGACTGGTAAATATGCTGAACAGTGGACATTTGGGCTGAAAGCAGTTGCAATGTAGTTGAGATGTAGCTTGTGTTGAATAGTGGTGGGAATCTATTGACACGTGTGGCACGTCTGACAAGTCTGGGCTACATTTCAATTTCATTCAATTACTAATTATTGATGCATCTGGACAAATTTTGAATTCCCTCCCGTCCCCAATACATTCATTTCTTACCATTTGACAGTTTACTACCATTGAAACATTATTTTTATTTCCACATACAGTACAAACCCCAATTCCAATGATGTTGAGAGGTTGTGTAAAATGCAATTCCAAAGAGAATACAATGTTTTGAAAAATCCTTTGGAACCTATATTCAATTGACCCCTCACAAACCACGCACACAGCATGCCCCCAAACACCCACAGTTCCGACATTTTAAAGTGGTGTTTTTCCAACCTTTTTTCAGCTATGGCACACTTTTTTTCATTGACAAAATCTCATGGCACATCACCAATGAGAGAAAAAAAACAAAAAAAAATAACTCAACTAAAATGGCTATTGTGTTTCATTTTCTAATGCTTATATCTATTGTATATCATTGAGCAACAAGTCATAACTTGGAAAAGCGCAAATAATATCAAAAGTTAATATCAAAAATCAAAATTGCAACTATTCTTAAAAGGTACATTATACACTTTATACTCAAACTACGGTATATAAAATATATTGCCAGTGCTAAGAAATATGCAGCTCCTAATTCTATCATGGGCAACATTGCTGCCATTATTACTCCATTTCCTCGTCAATATCATCAGCTTCCACTTAATCGCTCTGAAAAACATACTTTTGTACACTTTCAATTAAGAAAGTATGGTGATATATCTTCAGTTTATAATTCTACACATTAAAAGACAAGTTTAATGATTGATTTACGTCAGAAAACTATCCAACTCCAACGCTTGCGTCATTCACATACAAATGTTATACAACTACACCGTTTCTTACTTAAATTCATTCTCCCGACACTCCCGACATGACCTCGACTCCATCCCCCCCCATCAGTGTGATTTGCCGAAACTGCATATTTCTTTCAACATTTTTCACGTATTTAGGAAGGATGTAACGATAAGGGCTTTATTGTGATATCGTGATATTAAAACTCCCACAATATCGTCTTCGTCATGTTCAAAATATTTAAAAGGAACACATCTGCGAAAAAAAGTCAGGTTGATTTCCATTTGTGCAGTTCAAGCACCTTCTAGTGGATAGTTTATTATCCATCCATCCATTTTCTTGACTGCTTATTCCTCACAAGGGTCGCGGGGGGCGCTGCAGCCTATCCCAGCTGGCTTTGGGCAGTAGGCGGGGTACACCCTGGACTGGTTGCCAGCCAATCGCAGGGCACACAGAGATGAACAACCATCCACACTCACAAGCACACCTAGGGACAATTCGGAGCACCCAATTAATGTGCCATGCATGTCTTTGGTATGTGGGAGGAGACTGGAGTACCCGGAGAAGACCCACGCGGGCACGGGGAGAACATTCAAACTCCACCCAGGAAGGCCGGAGCCCGGACTCGAGTCCTCAGAACCGGGAGGCGGACGTGCTAACCAGTCATCCGTGGTGCCGCCGCTCGTTTATTAGTGCAATTTAATTTTCATTAGGGATGTTTTGGCCTTCTATGTTTAAAATCTATGCTAATTGTCAAATGAAGGGGAACCTAATTTGCTTGTGAAGCGATCAATGTGTGCTTGCATTAGCAAGTAAGTGCCTCAATATTGTTATTAGAGATTGTAGGTGGTTTATATGCATTGCTGTTATGTACAAAAGCACAATATTGTGCTTTCTTTTTTTAGTATGAGCTCTGTTTTTTTTTTAACAATATTGTGACCTTTTTTAAATATCGCCAACCCCCCCCCCCCCACAATATCGTGATAATTATTGTATCGTGACCTTCATATCGTGATATTATCGGATAGTGATGTTTGGAACTTGTTTACAGGAAAGGAGGCGGAGTGGTTTGCCATTTTGTGAACAACTGCGTGAGAAAATAGTCCACTAGGATGAAAATGCACTTTAGTGTGGTTTTGTATCAATAATATGCATCCCCGGCCTGTCTACAATCCAACAAGGTATGAAAAAAAGTCCGTCCTCGACTTATTTAGCTTTCTCCTCCTTTTTAAAATATGTGCTTCAAATGGGCAGATTAAACTTCCGTGACTTAGTACTTAGTACTAAGACACGGAAGTGCACTCAAACCCCCAAGCAGGGATGGCGCTACGCCGATGCTAGGGGGTGCAAGAGCCCCATCAGATATCTGTGTGGCCTCACTTAAGCTCCTCCAGCATTTTATTGGATGGTCTATGTGGCCAGAGTTGCGGCCATAGTTGCGAGAGCCCTTTACGGCTGCTCGCAGTTCTTGTTATCATTAATGTTGATGACATTTATTTCGCATGAATCAGAAATATATTTTCTGTATCTATGTGTATGTGTATTGATATTGGCAGGCAGAAAAATCAAATGCTCTTCCATTGGCTGCAAAAGGTACATAATCTATGTTATGGCTCCTTGCAAATATATCAGCTTTGTGTTCAATTAAACAAGCACATATATCACACTAAAGGCGGCCTGAGACTTGCATGACTTTTGGGCACGATTCTGTCGTGGTAAATCGTGCCATTTTGGGGCACGAACTGGGAGGTTCCCACACTGTTCGCAACGAGTTCACGCAGAGTTCACGAATGCGTGACCATTCGTGTCCACATTGACATGAACTGACCAACTTGGGCACGCCATATAAAAGGGGGCCTCCCCAACCCAGTTGTGTACCCGTCGGCTGTCGGGTTCCGAGGCGGCCGCGCTGGCAACGGCGCGGGGGTCGGGGGTGGGGGGCAGTGTCTCCACGCCGGCCACGACCCTGGACCCTGGACTCGAGTCGTGTAAATTCGTGCCACAAAATTGTGCAAGTGTCAAGGCGCCTTAAGTAATATTGTGATGAAGAGAAGAACATTATTTAAGTATTATTACTTTTGATATTTTTTTTTGGAAGTTAACCATGAGCTATCTACTAATGTAAAATGCAAATAACGGTTAGAAAACATCCATCCATCCATCCATTTTCAAAACCGATTATTCCTCATAAGGGTCGCGGGGGAGCTGGAGCCTATCCCAGCCAGCTTTGGGCAGTAGGCGGGCTAAACCCAGAACTGGATGGCAGCCAATCGCAGGGCACACAGAGACGAACAACCATCCACACTCACAAGCACACCTAGGGACAATTCGGAGCGCCCAATTAACCTGCCATGCATGTCTTTGGAATGTGGGAGGAGACTGGAGTACCCGGAGAAGACCCTCACAGGCATGGGGATAACATGCAAACTCCACCCAGGAAGGCCGGAGCTTGGACTCGAACCCGAGTCCCCAGTACTGGGAGGCGGACTAACCACTCCTCACTGTGCCGCCCTGGACTGAATCTTATCTTCCAAATTAAAGGTAATGTTCAAACTTCAATTCCTTCTTAATATGTCGATGGTGGGGGATTGGGGGCATGTAAAATGGAAAAATACCTCCCTGCTGACCTCACTCTTCACTGGGTGCTTATCTGGCATTACACAAATTTGAAGCTGATTCATGTACCTGTGCTAGTTGCAGAGTTGCTCTGTCCATCATCTGAATACTGATATGGAGTTTGCAGGGGTTCTTCAGATCCTGGAAAGTACTGCAAACAAATATCGCAAGAATTAGCACACTATTAACTAGATATCGTGATATTAAAACTGCCATTGTCGTCATGTTCACGACATATTTAAATGCAACACATCTGTTAAAAACAGGTTGATTTCCATGTGTGCAGTTCTAGCACCCTCTGGTGGCTAGTGTTTTAGTGCAATTTAATTTTATTAGGGATGTTTTGGCCCTTCTATGTTTAAAATCTACACTGTCAGATGAAGGGGAACGTAATATGCCTGTGAAGCAAGTCAATATGTGGAGGAACTCGATGTGTGCGTACATTAACAACATAACATAATAATAAACATAATAAACATAATAAACATAAACATAATAAAAATAATAATAAAAATAATAAACATAATAATAATAAACATAATAATAATAATAATAATAAGAAGAAGAAGAAGAAGAAGAAGAAGAAGAAGAAGAAGAAGAAGAAGAAGAAGAAGAAGAAGAAGAAGAAGAAGAAGAAGAAGAAGAAGAAGAAGAAGAAGAAGAAGAAGAAGAAGAAGAAGAAGAAGAAGAAGAAGAAGAAGAAGAAAGATGCTTTTATGTTATGGACACAAGAACAATATTGTGCTTTTTTAGTATGACCTCATGTTTTTTACAATATTGTGACCTCCCTAACAATATCGTGATAATTATATCGTGAGCATCATATCGTGATAATATTGCATCGTGACATTTGGATATCGTTACATCCCTATTATTAATTCATTCACTGTCTTTGACAAGTACGGTATACTTGTGTTATACGCCTGGGTTCAAAATATCGATATATCGATATCGTATCGATAGGCCTTTTCATATCCCAGTATCGATACATAAAACCATGTATCGCAACATTGATAGATGTATGTCCCACAGCCAACACACCAGCTAAGCTAAAAGCACACTGCAAGTATCTCATTTCTCAGTTTGTGGCTCCCTGTCAATGTACACAACTAGCATGAGCAGCAGATAGGAGAACTGAGACGTGCCCGCAATTAAATTACGTCATCAAACTCAAAATGAACGACAGATAATTGATTCAATATATAAACATATAGAAGACATTTTTGGTGTTTTTTAACACGTTTGAAAATACTGTAAAAATTTGTGGTGTTTTAAGATTAACGTCTACAAGGAACAAATGTCACTATAAGTTTTGAATATTGAAATGAATCGTATCGAATCGAAAATTGCATCGTTCCCAAACTTAATTGAACCGTATTGAACCGTTCTGTTCTGAAAGATATCGTTTTTCAATCGAATCGCAACCGGTGTATCGAGATACATATCGAATCAGCCTCATGTCAGAGATTCCCACCCCTAGTGAATTCCTCAACTGAATCGAAAATTGTTGTGAATTGTAAATCAAATCGGGCCCTTGTGAATCGAACTGAATCGATTCTGGAAATCGGAATCAATACCCAGTCCTACTTGTCAACTGTATTTTTTAGAGCAGGGATAAATGGCGGAGAATCTGATTATGCTCCACTGTAAATGTCAAACTTGGAAACAACTTTACTGATGCCTAACCACCAGTAGATGACATCACTGCCCCATTTTATACGAAATAAACAGTTTCAGAGTCCATGGGAGAAATGGCTGTATTTTGGCGAACCCTACATTTTTCTACTGTCAATTATAGAAGAACGGGATGGGGGAAAAAGTAGGGAGTCTATTCTGTCATTTGCTAGATTCGGTTTATATATATCATTACTGAACATAATATCGTGTGGGTATAGAAAATTTTGAAATGTTCTAAAATGGCTGGCAGTGAATGAGTTTAAATAGGACCGAAAATGCCTGCCAACTCGATTGTGTCGACCACAAAAATCGGTCGACAAATCGCCTCAAAACGCCAATTAATAAATTTAAAACCATATTTGCAATGCTCGGAACCATGTTCCATCATTCCCATTAACGTTAGTATCTTGGCAGACTCAAGGACGCATCTGTTGAGGAAGGACGCATCTGTACTTAGTACTGCACTCGCTCGTGATTCTAACTACTTGTTGATTTTTGCATTGGGATTTTAACTACATTTTTGCAGAATGCCTGGCGGAAAAAGAGCTGACGAGAATGAGGAGATAAAATCTTCTCTTCAAAAACTCAGTGGAATGGGCGCCAATTTACTTGAAATGAAGAAGAGCATTGAGCCACTTTTCAGGAAATACAGCAATTGAAGAAAGAGACACAGGAAAAAGATCGACGCATTGTTGCCTTGGAACAAAAAGTGGATGATTTGGAACAGAATCTTCGTATCAACGATGTGATAGTCACCGGTATCAAGATCAAGCCGCGCCGCGGCCGTTCGAAAGCTGCGGCTGGCACAAGCATGGAAGATTCTGACCAATCTTCCGGGAACGAGACTGTGGACCAGCAAGTGACACTTCAACTCAGAGATTTGGGATTAACTGTTGATCCTGCGCACATTCAGATGTGCTTTTAGATTCCAACTGGAGGGACACGACCACCGGCTGTTCTGATCAGGTTTGTTGACAGAAAGAAAAAGATTGCTCTTCTGAGAGACCATCACAAGCTTCATGGTAAACATGTCTACATCAACGAAAATCTCACCAAATGAAATGCTGACATTGCCAAAAAGGCGTGACAAATGAGAAAGAATGGACTTATCGAAAGCACGTGGACAAAAGACTGACGAATTTTTATTCAAACTAAAGATAACTCTGGTCAACTAAAAACACGAATCGTGAAAAGGAGCTGGGGAACAGACAAGACAACAGTAATTCACAATGTCACAACAACAACAACATCACTAATTACCTAAAGCTGGAGTTGTATATGATTACTTGCTGACTTTGCCAAGGTTTACTCTTGTTTATACACCTGCATTGATAACATGTATTGCTATTCCCGTTTGAATCTAAATATTGTCTGGCTCTAATTCCATTTGGACATTGTTGTAACAGTCAAGGCTACATGATAAGCTGTATTGTGGCAACAATGAAACTGCTGTCAATACGCAAAATGGGGTTGGTGGTCTGGTTCCTGGAATGCGGCTGGCGTGGGCCGCTCTGCTGGGTGAGCTAGGCTGGGCAGCGCACAGGAGTCATCAGATCTACAACGTGCTAGCAACCAGTGGTGCTACCTGACCAGAATCGAGGCAGAAATTGCTTGAATAGCAATGGGCCGAATGCAAGCCGATCTACTCTTCTGGAAACCACAACATGTGAAAGATGATCCGAGGTCAGCGAAAACGCTACTGG